>NC_068366.1:75109247-75139247 GCF_020536995.1 Dreissena polymorpha | reverse complement strand
TACCTTTAATTGGTACTTACAGACGCGTTAATCCATTAGGGTATATTATCAATTACTGTAATAGATAGGATCAATCAGTAGGTGTCATAAATAGGGCGTATCCAATATACAAACGTACGAGTCACTTATTCGAGTGTCATACCCCTATTGCAGTTATAATATATTTCATCACGCGGCATGTATTAAATTTAATAATTATGTTATAAATGTTTATTACCGTTTTCACCACGAGGCATGTATTAAATATAATAATTATGTTATAAATTTTTATTACCGTTTTCACTACGCGGCATGTATTAAATTTAATAATTATGTTATAAATTTTTATTACCGTTTTCACCACGCGGCATGTTTTAAATTTAAAAGTTATTAATTTACAACTTTATTAAAATATATTCTGTCTATTTAATTGCATGTTTGCGTGATGCGTACAGCTTAAATAAATAGTTCACGACAACATTAAATGAATTTAAAATCTGATAATAACTATTGCAAAAATATGACACAAACGTTTCATTTCCATTTTTATTTATTTTTAACGCATTCATAGTACAATGGTAGCAAAGTATTGTAGTATATTCGTGTTTTATAATAGACGAGTTAACGCGTGACGTCACACGCACCTGCAAAGTTTAGACTCCGCCCACTGGTTGGCAAAAAGAGGTGGAATTCATATAGGCGCATATAGAGAAGGTTGACATAATCATCGTTTTTATTGATAATCATGAACTGTATCAAATATAATTTTACTATTTATGTCTGAATAAAACATAAGCATGCGTGGAAATTCATTTTAGGAACGATTATGTTGTTGTTATTATTTGTTTTTACTATAAACGAGCTCTGGAGTGGAACACTATCTACGAGCTCGGTATGTGGTTACCACAAAAATCTCTACTAAACGCATCTTCACGTCCATTTTAGATACAAAATTTCAGAAATGAAAATTCTTTTAGAATAAATTAAATTTAATGAAAGAACACAAATAAGGATGAAAACAAACAACAAATAGATCGCTTTTTGTTCGCAACATATAGTAACTGATTTTAACCTTAATATATCTGTACAAACTTGTTACACAACAAATAAATTCATAAATCTAATTGTTCTATTTAATTGTGCACACCAATTTTGACACTTTTGTTTCAGCATTTCTAACCTGGTGTTTAATTGCACCGTTGTTCGTCACAAGCATATTATCTCGTTTTGATCGGAGACTGCCCAGATAATTTCACAGAAAACATGCTTAGATTGTTACATGTATCACTCCTTATTACTTGTTAAGAGATTTCAATATACATGCAAAGACAGTTCAATTTGCACAAGATGCAGGTTTTATTTCCATTTGTATATTAAAATTCATTAATATTGTAATTCAATGGAAACGAAACGAAAATTCATTCTATGGAAAAGAAAATTACCACAACATTTAACGATTGTAATGTATTCCGTTTTTTATGGCTTTGTTTTATAATTGATTAAATGCGTCTTTTATAATACACTTTCAATCGCTGATGAACAATAACAATATCCACACCGTTTATAGTTATAATCAAATTAATATATGTTTTATAAGATTTGAAATATCATTTTTAAAGTCTTACTATAAAAAAGAATACGGCTTATTTATTGTTTTGTTGTGTGGTATTGTCAATATTTAGTCTTCCGACCACGTTTACTCTGATGCTAATAACTCATTTGTATTTTTATGAAGAGGAAATTATATATATATGAATATACATTTATTGGTACTAAATATGATATATTTGCACTGTTGTTTAAGAGTTGTAAAGTTTATTTCGGATTTTTTATCGTTTAATTGACTTAAAAAAAGCCCTTTATAAATGCTTTACGTGACTGTAACCAGTGTTTTTGCCAACCAGTCAGTGCGCATGCGCGGAAAATCCCGAATGTAAACAATAACAATTAACTCGTCTATAATGTACATGACGTAAAGAAACATGTGGTCCGTATGGTCCGATAATCTGGGCCGTATGGTCCGCCGACTTTGTATTAACCATACCACATTTTTTTGGTGGATCATTTGAATGTTCTTGTCTGTGCAAAACGAATAATATGCTGGCAAAAACACCCCGCCATCGTGCGTGGGAGTTTTCTACATACACGGGCTCTGATAACAAAATTAATTATCCCATCAAGACTTGATACAAACTGTTTATCGAATATCACAGGAATAACGACTTCTTAAACCATAAAACTAATTAAATTTACAATCCGTTAGAATTTCCTGCACGTGATGCATTAAATACTTTTCTAACGGAGTGTGTGTTTTGAATGAAAATCCTATTTAAATGCTGATGAGGAGCTTTTACATTCGCATTTACCCGAAACACGTATACAATCAAAATTCTTATTAAACGCCGCCATAGACATTGAAAAATTCCCAACAGTGGGAAAATAATAAATTCCGACACATCTTAACATACATGTCTAACATTCGGAATTCCATTCTGTAATAACAATAATTTGTGGAAAAAAAATCACAAAAATAAATGCCCATTATTTATGAGCGACATTCGTTTTATTCAATCTTCACCCGTCTTTCACAGTTTGCCAATGAATAAGATAATTAATGAAGAAAAAGTAACTGAAGGACGCAACAGAAACACGAGGTAGGGAAAAATAATAATAAAAAATATAGACATAATGTATGAAAGAGAATTTATGTTTCATCCAATCATCACTTATAGCTATAACACTATAATTTAAAGAATACTTTAGCAATATTGAAGTAGACATTCTTTTTTAAATAACATTTACAACACGTACATTACTTATGACAAACAGTTCAATATTCATCCAATATTAACACATTTTTAACAATTCTGCAACAATTACATTTCATGTATAATCAAATGAAATACTTATGCAACACAAAAGCTATATCTAGTAAACACTGAATGTAGTTCGTTAGTTTAATATAAACTATCCTGCACTACTAATGTTTTGTCATATACTAAGGACCATTTTTGTACAAATCAATATGATTGAATTGTTGAGTTATGGCGAGTTAGCATTTCAAGAATTGCCCTTGATATCGAAACCAGTGAGCGCTTCTCTAAGTGGAGGGAATCTCATGATACAACTATGACGAGTACAACGGACAATGGCTGCTCAAGGCAACGTTTTTCGATAGTAATCATATGCAAACCTGCATTGCAATGTATTGTTCTACAATTAAATGTTATTCAAAGCATATCTTATTAACGCCTTTTTCTATGATTATTTTAACTCGTTTTTACAGTTGCAGGAAAAAGCTTAATTCGAGTGTTATGCATTTTATTTATATTGTTCAAAAGCTTTTTACTAAGGGCTGTATACTTATTTCAATGAATAGGCAATAACCATACAGTGTGAATAAGAACACAATTATAAAAGAAAAAGAATATTGTCACTGACTTCTCATAGAACATGTATTGGTTCCACATTCGATATTATTTTAACTTGCACTTAAGACGTTTTTTTTGCGTCTTTTAACGTATATGCCATATGTCATCTCAAGATTATAAATATACTTGCATGATATAATTTAGTATTTATGCATTGCAATGTCTCCTCTCAGGTTGCACAATATTGTATGTTGCCATTTCAGCGAAATAAAAGTTGAGACGGAATAGGAGTGAATTTGTTTTACATTAGATTATCTTTTTTAGTATAAAGTGTGTTTTCAAGGCGGAGTGAGAATTCAAACGAAATTGATTTGGTTTCATTTTTGTTTTGGGGATGGACTTGCACCTGTTTTTTTTATCAGTTTCTAGAATACTAAATCTGCTTCATTTCGAAAAATCGCTTTGTGATCTATGTTTTCAACTGTAAATTGATTTATTAATTATACCATTATTTTACCGTTGAGTACCTGGTTTCAATCATACAACATTTTAAACGTGTTTTCCACCATTTTGCACTTATTTTTTATATATACTTATTAACATTATTAAATTTGATTTATACGAATTTTATCGTGTTTACATCAATGTACTGCTTAAAAGACAATATAATGCATAAATAACATTCTTCAGTGGACTTACCATAACATTATTCACGTATCAGAAAAAAGGTATTGATGTGTTCTCCGCATGCACGGTTAATGATTTGACATAAAAGGTATTGATAATTTAACATACCTTAATTATCAAAGATGACACTGCTAAGGAAACATTAATGAAAAAAACAACAACAAAAACATTAAACAATAGATGCATATTATGCATGCAGCAGCATGCATGTAAAGAAGAAAAATAAAACGAACGTGAAACGTCCTTAATGTATCGATTTCCTGTTTACGTCTACACATTTTCACTAAATCACAATAAAACAAAATCATATGATATATGACAAATTTATTTAAGCTTTTTTGGTCATAAGTATTGCCGGACTGGAAGATGTTTGCCTTAAAAAATAACACAAACTATTTTAGCGAAGCACGCGTCATCTAAAATTGTGATCGGTTGTATGCCCATTATCAGGAGCGCGTCATGTACAAGTGGTTAAACTATTTATGCCTCGTGGACTCTCCCATCCTTCTAAATTGGATCAATTTATTTCCAAAATTAGGGATGTCTAGTATATTTATTTCTATATTAAGAATATTTCTTACAGAAATTACTTTAAGCAAACAGCGCAACCCTGATGAGACGCCGCATCATGCAGCGTCTCATCTGGGTCTACGCTGTTTGCCAAGGCATTTTTAGACGCTAGGAATAAATTGGTATAAGTAGCACTTCTATTCTGACACGTTACAGATCACGAACATGTAAGCCTTAATGAATAAGCGTTTGTAAACGTGTGATATCTTTGTTTTCCAAAGTAACCACCCGCACTTGCTTATCAGTTATCTTGTAATGCATTTAGGTGAGTTGTTATTCATCTTATTGTTTATCTCCCAACCCTAAACATACTCGTAGTAACTTTCTCATTAACTTAAGCTCTGCGATAGACACACATGTGCGTACAATATATCATGTATCTATTTAGATTGTAGACGTCAATTCCAACATAATAATAAACCATAGCCTTTACAGTATATGTAGAGGAAAATAGGTAAATCAAAATGACCATGTTACGCAACTGTAGGTACTTATTTATGTATATATAATGTTCTTATAATTTCATCAATGAATCATCAACACTTTTCTTGTAAAGCTCAACACGCTCGTCCGACGAACGGAACATCGCATCGGACATCAGAAAATTTAAGTAATTGCATTTGAAAGTGAAAATATATTTAAGCTCATTATATTTACTTTCCATAATCATAGCTAACAATGGGCATCATACAGATTGTCTGGACAGTAACTTTAATTTGATCGTTTATCATAAAACCATAAAGGAACTGAACATGCATGTTGGATAAGGATTGTGTGTTGAATGAAAGATACCTATAGCCCCACTAAGAGGTCAAATAATGCAATAATGCAACTCGAAATAAAAGCATGAGCAAAGCGCTCGCCGTCATTACCCGACTGCAAGCCCCTGTGTGTGCGTAAACTAAGTCACAACAGGCGTTGCATCCAGAAGTGACTAACTGTGTGAATCAGCATAGTCTTCCGAGACGCACTACCAACCACGGGGTAAAATCTAAAACAAGGCATAGCATAAGTCGTAAAGCTGTTACTTCATCACTTATCCTAAAGTTTTAAAATAACATTATAACTTATCGGAAGTGTTAAGTTTTATGGGAGTGTTGCGCACAAGATCGCTGCCTCGATGATCAACTTCACGAATTCATTGAATTGTTTGTTCAGACAATTGCGTCAGAATTTATTGACTAACTTTGCCAATATATTTTCTAGACACAGCTCAAATATCAGAGATGTAGTTCTGGTCGTATGCTCAAATTTGGACAATATAAGGTATTGTTAATGAAAATTGTAATTAATCGAACAGTGTTAATATGACTTCACAAAGCATTCGGTAAAAACATTTTTGCCTGTAAGACATGTGTCTCTGGATAAATTGACTTTGCTCAAAATATGGACTATGATCAGCTTTTAAATAATAACGAAATGTACTTGTAAGCTTTGGTCAAACGTTGAAAAGCAAAAGTGTTAACATTTTATACTATTCAACTGAAGGCACGCATGAACATTGCGTAGCATTTAATGACTTTTATAAATTCTATGAAGATCCGCTTTTTATCAGATACATCATGACTAAGCTGATATCGGGCATTTTATACGCCCCGACCCCATTGACCCTTAATTACTCTATTGAAAATCATTGGTCTCTAAACCATATAGTCACCAAATAACAATGTGCACTGTAAAGGAAACAACGTCGTGAGTGCATTGTCGGGCGCTCGTGTGTAAACTATGTGACCCGTAAACCAATTTAATTCGATAATTGACACTTGAACCATAGAAATTTGAAATAAGATAGTTTGAATTGGCCGTCCGGTAATACAAAACTCTCTATTAAATACTCATGTACTGGAGGTTCAATAAAGCATCATGTTACTGGTCACATACTGAACATCAACCGAACCGATAGCAAATACAATTTTGCATATGTGTTAGCATATAACAATCTGAAGCTACATGACCACGAACAATGTATATAAGACTTAAGACTATCGGTGTTAATAGGCAATATATCAATGAAAACAGTATGTGATTCTTTTTTGTTTTATGATTAGACGTAATTTACCTTTAGTTTTGATCCTTATTGGTCCGTATTGTCCGACGCAAATACGTTGGAACTAATGCGATTATCTTGTAACTGTTATATACTAAAACATCTATGCATGGCATTCATCAATGGTAATCGTGGTGTAACTTATTAAGACCGTGTTAGAAATGACATCAGAACATTGACTTCCATACCATTTCACACGTGTTTCGTCAATAAATATCGAAAATGTTCTCGTCAACCAAGCATGTATTAATAATAGCTTCTGATGCAATATTAATTTCATGAAGTACAAAACCCGTTATGAGATCACAACCAGTATGCTACGGTGTATAATTAAGATGTTGTTAACGCAATAATGAGCGGGTTCCCTGTAAATTGAAATCACTCCATCATGCTTTTAATTGTCGGTTTCGAACATATCAAAATGCATTTGAAGATATTCTGTTACACTTGCCATAGAACGATGTCAATTATCATCACTATATTGCAATTAATGCTTTCTTGTTCCGGTGTGTCCTGTATATTATTATTTCTCGTTTGTATGGGAACTTAAAGAGTAAATAAAGCGTATCGTTGTGTGCACATTGTTTACGGTCTTTATTTATTTGTGAACATTTTCGGGTCATATGTTTGACAAATACAATAACAACTATAATTTGCTTTTTCCCAAAAACCATTGCGTCATGATATTGTACAAACTTTGTTTATTTATCGTTTTAACATTAAAAAAACTTTATATAGAGGGGTTATGCGACTTCTGTACTTCGAACTTAAAAGCAAAAAAGGAAGACTATATCGTATGGTATTTACATGAAGGTGCAATCTGAAAAAAATTGTAACGCTCAAAGTTATAAAGGTACTACTAGTCCAAAACTGCTATGTAGGGATACATCTGTTTTATTTTACATGGGTAAAATGTTTTTATCATTTATTTGAACTCAATACTTTCCATAGTAAAAGTGTTATGATTTTCGATAGGCATTTCATGCCTTTTTTTCTGGCATGGCTTATACAGTCCATTCAAGTCTGACTATTTAGTAGCAATTCAATTGTTTGCACTGGTTCTCATCAGTGATCCCAGTTTAAACATAAATACAACAAAATTTAAATCACATTGTTTAATTAAAAGCCAAACATACCACTCGAACAACGCAGGGTTGAAATGAGGTTATTATAATGTTATTGCAAATGGTCATTTTGTTAACCACTATATGTATGGTGCGTTACCCCTTGCTTTCTTTTAAGTGCATACAAATTGAAATGAGTGAATACTAAAACGAAACAAAAATACAAACACTAAAAATAAACGGTAATGTCTTAAATCCCAAAGCGAAATTGCATTTTCCACTTAAATGATTTTCCCCATACAGTCGATACGTAAATAGTATGTTTTCTGCAAATACACACGCAAATGTATTAATGGAGATAGGAAAGTACCAATTGGTAATTTAATAAGTCATGCTTTACGGCCAATTATAATGGCTTTAATTATAAGAAATTTACATGGTGACCTTAAATAAACATTCTCGAGATATGAATCACTATTGAAATGAATGGGATATTTCCATTGGCGGGTGTTAACATTAATTGAAATAGCCCAGGTGTCATTATCGTGTATTGAGCAATTTTGTAATGGTATCCTTTAAAAGAAAAGTTATAGTTCGGGTGCCGTTTTCTTAATCTTCAGTAATTATCAATTCAATAAATTACTAAACAATTTACATTTAAAATATATTTTCTTAAAATATTTATAAACATCTTTCAATCACAGCTTATGTTTAAGAATTTCTGGGGCCTTATAATAGTTTACCTTTTCGTATGGCATACAACCATGAGAAATGTGTATAGGTTCATATATTACCGAGTCTGCCGTCTGCTATTTCTTTTATCTCCACCAAGTATAAATCCGTCACGTCTTCTTGAATACCATGTGGCCTAAGATGTCTTTGTGAATCCAGGAATCATAAAGCATCACTAAAAACAATTACCTTGATGTACAATGTTGACTTTAAAATGCTTCATCACATGATGTAACCAGGCAAAAAGCTCTAAGAAGAAAGTGTGATATGAACAATGAAGAACGGTTTGAAGGAAAGTTGTTTTATTAAATAATTAATGAACATTTCAAAACCAATACGTATGTGAAGCATTAGGTTGACGCGAAACTGATCTATAATTAAAACTGTGTTTTGAAGATAAACGGTCAAAGCCATATTTGATGTATTATAACATTTATTTGATTTAAAAGACAAATATGCCCATGATGGAATTTATGTTTGCAATGTCATTTAGGGTTAGTATTGCTTGTGTAAACAAATAACGGCAAGCAAAAATGGATCGTTTAATATATTTTAAGGCAGTGTAACGTTAATCGCTTGTAGAATAATAAAGCATGTCGTATTTTTTATTAATCAAAATTCATTTCATGCATAACATAGTTTTGTGTGCAATTGTTGTCATTTGGATGATACCGGATATAAAACTTACTTATTTGTACTTATACTTCTTAATTGTACTTTATATCAGCTGAAACGTTCGTTATTTCAATGGAAAAATGTTAATACGTATTTAAGATATTTTAATGCACTTTCATTAGATATATGTGATATTTAAAAAAAAAGGTAAGACTCTAAAAAGTCGTATTACATCAATGTATATTAATAAAACATAATTTATACTGCAAATAGTATGACAATCTTATTTAATACAACATTTGAGGAAAGGAACCCTACTAGCTTAGCTTACGTTCCGTTCATATAAATTTAAGGTGCTTGTAAATTATGTTGTTAAACTCATGTTGAAATAAATATGTTTAAACCAAAAACAACATTAAAATGTTCTACTATTGTGTAGAGTTCAGTTATGTAAGTGTTCAAAATAATCATTTGCGATATTGTCTAATTAATTTTTTTTTTAAAGCTAGATTATGTATTCGCTTTTTTGAAACATGTATTAATATGGTTAAAAAAGTTACAACTTGTGAAAGGTCCTTTAGCGACACCATTCGTTTTGACGAAATAGTGTGTATGCACACAATGCCACAAAAACATCAACATTTTTAAATGCTAGATAAAGCGGCAAAGAATGAAATACAGATTTAGAGGCGTCTGCTGGAAACAAAATACTCTATTTCGTTCGTGAGATTCGCACTTCTGATATATAGTTATACAGTTGTTGGCTCACAGTATTTTTCCGAGATATCTTTCGACGCATTGCGTGTTTCATTGTGAGTACCTGTTTGGTGTATTCAATGGGATGAAACATCGTTTTTAGACTTAGAACAGTGAAACATTCAGGAAATATAATGTATTCTTAATGAAAGTTCTTTCAAAGAATAAGTTAAAATGCGTTATTGTTTTGCGAAATATCGCATTAATATATATTCAAACCTATTTAATGCATTCGAGTCTAATAGTTCGGCAATTTCGATACCAAACCGTCATATACCGACTACCGCTTTGCAAAGTAGCTTTATAGGAAAGGGTACGGTTACACATCCTATTGCTCTAATCACTCGGTAGTTATTGGTGTCGGAACGTACTTAAGGTGGCGACCTATGGTGAATAGGCCTAGCTTTATTTATTTGAACAGCGGCTAACATATGCTAGTTGGTCAAATTGAATAGTGTTACTTATACCTTTGCAGTAAGTGTGTAACAGTTTAAAATTTAATTTCACTACAGTGAATAGGCTAAAACATTATAAAATGGGATTAGATTTAAATTTAAAAATAGTGACCTTTATATACATGTGTTTATGGATAATTATGGTAGTAAAACGAACGAATGGTACTGAGTATTCTGTACGGATAACAGACACAGGCAAAGTAAAGGGATTTGTTGAAATGGCACACGGTCAAAAGAAGGTCGAGAAATTCTTTGGTATCCCATTTGCTAGTCCCCCCGTCGGATTGTTGAGATTAGAGGTAAGCGATATTTCATAAATAAGGATGTTTTGCCCTAAATCATGGTTTAACCTTCTTTTGTTTGTATTGTCTGTCGTGTTAATTTGACTCTAAACGTAAAAATGAATACGCATTTTATTACCAAAACTGTTATGAACGCCTCTACCAACATCTTGTATACTCAAGTAATCTAACGAGTTTCAGCATGGGGGAGTATATTGGTTCATTGAATGTTAAAAAATCTAAATAAACGGATTGTTAATTTGGCAACCGTGCAATGAGTGATAATATGCAGCAATGGTGTATTTTTTATTATGTATCACAATGTATTCACATTTTATATGAAAGCCTTGAAGTATGACCAAAAAAAATTGTTTTCTATCTTTCAAATTCTTATAGTTGTTATCATTGTGAGAACAAGATTATGATGTTTTCTATTTTAAAATGCTTATAGTTGGTGCCATTATGTTCACGACTTAATGGCGTTGCATTGGTAATTGTTAGAAATATGTGTCAGTTGCATTGTCCATAGAAAATGATCAGTATTCGGCCGTCTCTCGGTCCGTACTTTCTCCGTCCGTCCGTCGGATTTAAGATTTGCATAACTCAATTTTGCTTTACAATCATATTAAATATAATTGAACTGTACATTTTCCATTATTTTGGTTAGTTTTGGGTCAAATATGTATATTCATGTATCGCGTTTAGAATTAATCTTAGACGCTAGAAGTTATGGCCCGTGTACAGAAAACTAATACCATTGTTTAGTTTGTTATTGAGGTGTTACGGTTTATTCTAACTACATTAAAGTTTGTGTGTGCTTCCTAAAGCATGTAAACGTTCTTTGGTTATATTTTTGGCACATTTAGTTCCGAAGTGCCGAAGATACAGTTATGTTATAAAAAATAAAATCTTGAAATTCGTGTACTCAATAAACATCTGTATTTATATTGATATTGATTGTGGTCGACGAACATTATTGCATTAATGCATTGTTCGTTCTTTTATAAATAAATAATCGTCTCTCTAATTGGGAGAAATAAGTCCTCTATGATGTTCAAATTGTATTGACAATCTGTAACGTACTAGGCGATTTAATATGATAAACAATTAGTATCATTTGGCCATTTTATATCATGGAACACTTGATATGCGTCATATATTACATTTAATTTAGGCATGTGTGAATTTTCATTTGTATTTCGTTTTGCATTATGAGCATGAACAATTTTCAGTCAATGTTACTTAAGCTAGTTTTAAATATGTTTATCTAGACAGTTTGTATAAATGCAAAGGGCATCTGCGCACGTTAACATACAGATATTTGTATATTTAGACTTTTCTGCATTTTGCATTAAATTCTAGCGCTTGCTCATAAACACTAGTCGCTAAATCTTATATACGTTACCGTTCTTAATTATATTGGTGCGCCGTCATCTTTTGGTTACTCTAGATCTTTCATGACGTCTCATATTTCGTGCATGTAAATCATGTATGTGGATGCTAAAACAATTTCCACACATAACGTTGAATATAAACTTTGCGAAAGTGAATATCACTTAAGTTGTACTTAACATTTTTCTTAAAAATAAACCGTTTCAAGAATGCTCGTAACGTGCAGTTTCTGAAAACTTATGGCAATGTGCATTATTTGGTAATTAATTTATATTTACAAAACTGCTGTAAGCATACTTAATGCATCGATGCTTTACCCGACGAATTAGCATCGACGATAATACGACTCTCCTGTCTAGAGCATGATATATGTTGTAAAACCAGCAAGTAAAAATCAATCGAAATTTAGCAGTTTTTAAATAAGTTGTGTTGCCGAGTGATGAAGGTATTCCGTCGCTCATACAGACACAGTGATGGGCCGCAAAAATCTGTGATAATAACCGGGATAGACAAAATGCCTTTACCATCTTATGTTTCCTCATGGACCGAAAACCTTTCGTCATTTATTGATGTTATAATCTTCCATTTCGACCTAAGGTTTGACCCTTTATCATCCGTTTTGAGTGATTTTTCCTTTTGCTGTAGATGACAGTTGTTTTGTATGCGCATTGTTAACATGCATTAAAAATATTAACCTACCGCTAAAAAGTTGATTAAAGAACAAGTTATGAACTAGTCAGGAAAGTATGTTCATATTTAAAAGCATACATGTATGTACCACACTACACAAAATTCCGTTTGAAACAGAATAGGCATAATTACCTGCGAATACGTTACTTAGACGAAAAATAATTATGTTATAACACGATAACATGCTGTTTTTTTTTTCATTATACATAATGCCATATAAACAGAAAACATACATATACATGAAACAGAGGAAATACATCTACATGTAATTTATTGTGTCATGTTTACCTGCAATTTACAAAACTTTTAGTTGGCAGACCAATCAAAGCTAAGTTTTAACAATCAACAGTGAGCTAAGATTTTCTTATAGTATGAAAAGATTTATCTTAATCTAGTAAAACATAGCACAATTTAAAAATATGTGATTTCATGCTGGATCTTGCGTTATGAAATAATTGTTTGGAACAAATGACCTTACCCGAATATGAATTGAAACGCTTTTTTGTGTACACAGCCATCAACATTGTAACGATTCGATTGGCCTAAGTCAATTATGAACTTAGTCTGTCATAATGCGGTTTGTTTCAAAGGCAGCAATAGCAACGGCTATGAATATGCCCGTTGCGCTACAGATTTCTGCTTCTATAATCATTATTTATGCACTTCTCGTTATTATCATTATTTTAAAAACGGACATGTATACTTGTGATTATTGGGGTAACCGAATTCCATATATTGCGTTGAAATTAGTCTTTATTTATTTGATGCATTATAAGGTGATTAGTATCCATAAGAAACAAATAAAGATGCTCATTAATATTCATGATGTCAACATTTTTTTTTAAACATTAGTGATTGACGTATGCTATTTGCTATATCCATCTTCTTATATGTTGCTGGAATTTTCTCTCCAACATGACAGTTGCCATGTTAAAAATATTTCCACTGAAAATGAAAGTTTGATATTACTTAAGAGTAATTTCTCGAAACTGCAAGAATGGAAGGAATATTTATATTGCATAGCCAGACATTGTTTACAATATTAACGCTGTTTGCGAGGCTATTTAAAGAGTGAGTGTTGAAACATTTTTCGTAAAAAATGCTCCAGGAAAAGCTTCGTCACAGCTTCATTATTATAACAATTATATAAAGTGCCACCAGTTAACACGCATACCCTTATATGGGAGGACTTATTCTCAGATCTATACAATATGTACCGCGTTAATGTTATTGAATGCAAATCATATCCGATAATAAAAACAAGACCAGTTTTGGTTTTGAAAGCTAACTACTATGTTGTGCCAGTCTATTGTATAAAACGTTTAAATAAAAAAAACAGAATAACGATTCAGGAATAAAATATTTCTTCAAACATTTAATTACACCCAAAATCGTTTATCTGCTAAATATAAGTGATTTGCAGTAAGGATAAAATGTTATACAAGTGTGAACATCTTTATAAATGTTTATTTCAATCAAGTTTTATCATGTGTACGATTCACCGTTTTGATCAACAGCTACGATTTACGACACGTTTTATTATAAAAGCAATGTTTCTGATCATTTCACATGATATCCATGTTCATATAAATCACACCAGTTGGTTTATGTCATTTTACTTGCTTTACTACCTTTACAGTGTATACAAGTAATGATGATATGGCTTAATGTTCTTCTAAAGCTCATAACTGTATCATAAAACTACGATTTTAGGAGGATTTTCCGTCCGTTACGTATAAACTGGTGCTTTGCAAAAGTTGGTGGAGAGTTTGTTTTATTCATCATTATATTAGTATATTGAATTTTTAGTGTCAGTGTTGATTATATGAATTATACCGTTTATACGCGCATACACAAGTAAAATAAAAGAATGTTACATAATCAGACAAAAATAGTGAAATGAAACTATATTTTGAAC
Organism: Dreissena polymorpha; assembly: GCF_020536995.1. Classification (NCBI taxonomy): domain Eukaryota; kingdom Metazoa; phylum Mollusca; class Bivalvia; order Myida; family Dreissenidae; genus Dreissena; species Dreissena polymorpha. Next base: position 75,124,690 of record NC_068366.1, on the reverse strand, counting down.
AAACGTACACATAGACTAAGATGTATATTGCTGTTGACAAAATACAGTAACACGCAATACTGCTCTTTAAAACGTTTTCCTACTCAATATCACAATTTAATCTTAATGTTGTTCACTCTAAAATTTCTTCTTTCCTAATCAAACAGCACATCTCTGACTTGGAGTCTCTCTTTCATGACAGCCTTTATGGTCGGAGATGTATACGATATGTGTCTTCAGACAAATGGTTTGAGTAATTCTAAATGATAAAGAATCCACTGAAATAGATAAAATGAGCAATTCCAAAGTTGAGGTGTTCATTTTGTGCACAGGGAAAATACTTTGATGAAGATAAGGCTTGCATTTTACGGTCGAAAGCATTCACTGCAGTCGTAACCACAAAACGGCGAATATGCAGAATCAGCTAAAGAACAGGCACTAATCAAACATTTAAACTGCTTTGAAGATAATTGGTCCAAGAAGTTGAAATGTTATTTACCAAATTAGCGAAGGTGTTTTGAATAAAAGGTTTGTGAAAAGGAGAAAGCTTAGCCCCGACGTAAAAGTCTACAAAATATGCATCAGCATTTTTTGTGTTTTGTTGGCGGCGTTTAAACACGATCATTGGGCATCTGCTGCAACTGAAGTAACTGCTTTCGACTTTGATATAATATGCACATACGAGAAACCGGTATGACGATAGTTGTTATTTATTGGCGCATGACAGTAATTAAATCTGTATTTATTATAAATAACACACATTTATCCTCGGAATATACAACGAATAAAAAACGTCACGCTAAAATGAAAACACGATGCAATTTCGAATATTGTTTTTCATTGAAACTGAGAGACGAATGGCAAATTATTTGATCATAATACTGTATGAAACGCATTGTCAGTTTGTAACCAAAATGTTTATATTTGGATCATTATCTCAAGATAACAAGAGGCAATTACGTAACAAATATGGTCCGTGTCATTTCAATCAGTGGAGCAATACAGTCTTGCCAGCTCTGACTTCATGAAACATGAACTTGAAAACCTATATTTATGAAAACATTATAAAAATTGATCTTTAACTTCATTATGTTTAATAGCAATTATCGATATTGTTTTACCGAGGCGATGTTCAATAACAACAAGGCACACAATATACCGGTAATTAACTTAACCCATTTATGCATAGTGGACTCCCCAATCCTTCTAAATTGGATCAATTTATTTCCAAAATTAAGGATGTCTATTATATTTATTTCTATATTTAGAATATTTCTTACTGAAATTCCTATAAGCGAATAGCGAAGACCCAGATGACCCGCATCATGCGGCGTCTCATCTGGGTCTACGCTGTTTTCTAAGGCCTTTTTTTCTAGACGGAAAGCATAAATGGGTTTAATTAAATTTTTATTCAATCTTATCGGAAAAGAATGTAAAAATGGCGTACAATTTATGATTATTTTATTAAATAATTTTGGACAACAATTGTAGTACACAATAGCCACTCACGGATGTATATGTTCGCGTTTCTTTCAGATTCGATGTTGAAACTTTTGTAAAAATACACCTGCATTATATATCACTAACAGTTAGATAGACAGTTGCATCACTATTACTATGGTCAAGCTACTTTTCAATGCTCACCCGACCCACGGATACTGTAGTTATAATCCTAATAACAATCGAAACTGCATAATTTAGATGCCTCTTGTCATTATTTGATATGTATGTAAACCTTATGTTTGTAAGACACGGTACACTTACTTAGAAAGCAATATAATTATGATGCCAGATAATGTGTTTTTGGCAAAATCATGATATCAATAAAAGTTTCGCAAGTAATAACAGCTAAAATGTCCATGCAGTTTCGATTATGTGAACGCTTTGGGAACAAATCAAATAATACTATCAAGTCACTACATCTGTAAAATGTATAAACAACATTCGTTATTGTATTGAAAATTTTATCCGTCGAACAGTGTAATGTCTCTATGGGCAATCCTAGCTTTCTAATTGTCAGCCTCGTTTTCGATTCGTTTAAACAAGAAATGCAAAATGTAGGGAATGGAATGTAAATAGGGTCAATTCATTTTCAATATGCTTTTCCGTAAAATGCAAGATTGCGCGGTGTCTTTTATCTTAGTCAACCTAAGACTGGTCTCAAGATCATCGTCGAAAATAAGCGATCTTATACACTTCCAACGTTATTCTAATTTATAATGTTTTTTTTCAGAACTCAATGGCGATCGATTGAGTCATAATTAAACAGGTTGCTTCTTTAAGCGCATATGATAATCTTATATGCTCATGCTATTTACTTTCAAAGAGACTCGAGACATTCCACAATGAAACTTTTTGTTCAATCAGTGATAATTACCGCATTCAGAGATAATCTGTCAATCTTTGCGTAGATCTTTTTTTAAATTTAATTATATAGTTTGTTAATATATCTTAGGCACTCGATTTACTATACATTGCTTCTCTGCTAGATGTTTATGATTATGCAAGAGTCGTAATATTGTTGTTACTCTAAACCTTCCATGTCGTATCTCATTTCCTTTAACCCATTTATGCCTAGTGGACTCTCCCATCCTTCTAGATTGGATCAATTTATTACCAAAATTAGGGATGTCTAGTATATTTATTTCTATATTTAGAATATTTCTTACAGACATTTTTGTAAGCAAACAGCGCAGACCCAGATGAGACGCCGCATCATGCGGCGTCTCATCTGGGTCTACGCTGTTTGCCAAGGCCTTTTTTCTAGACGCTAGGCATAAATGGGTTAATTCAGTCCACCAATATATTACGTCAAAAATGTATCGCAACAAACTTCATTTTGTGTGAAGAAGAAATATTCACCCACTCTATAAGTATACACTTTAGTGAACAGACTTAAGTCTGGCAACATATCAAACTTAAGCTTCAGAACAATAAAACTAAGTACATACTATAAAATCAGTTTGACAGTTTGATGTATATAATATATTCATATTAGAGCACGATACATTTTCGGAAGGTGAATGGCAATTAAGAATTCATGGGAAAACACTTTCGCGAATATATATTGTTATCATGCATGTGCTCAATATTTTTCGGTGAATAGATGTCGTGCTTTTCTCAAACATGAGCGTTTAACCCATTTATGAGGCGGCGTCTCATCAGGGTCTGCGCTGTTTGCTTACAGGAATTTCTGTAAGGAATATGCTAAATATAGAAATAAATATACTAGACATCCCTAATTTTGGAAATAAATTGATCCAATTTAGAAGGATGGGAGAGTCCACTAGGCATAAATGGGTTATATTCCCAAATAATAAATGCACCATGTCGAATATCGTAATGCTTCGTGTAGTTTTGCAAAAAGTGATATTTTATGTTACTAATTTAAAACTGCTTAACAACTGCATAATCCATTGGTGGTTTACGCTATCAATGTACAAATGATGAAAACACACGACCCTTCAATTATCGTTAACTCTATCAAGCTGCAAAATACGGAGTTCGAGATCACGGTGTTTGTGGAGACGACCAGCCACAAAAAGGCACCAACAATTTAGCAGTTTTAGTAAATAAGTGTTGCCATGAGATTAAGATATAGTATTACTCATAAATACACCGCAAAATGCCGCTAAATCCTAAATGATACCTTGGATGTACAAACCTTTCTATTTTCAAACGTTGCCCAATTCAAATGTAAAGGTCGTGCTTTATCGAAAGTATTATCTTCCATTTCAGCCTTAGTTTTGACACTGAATCAGCTGTTTCAAGCGACTTTTTCTTGGCGAAGAGATGTTAGTTGATTGTATATGTATGTTGGTAAACATGCATCAATAGATGATAATACATATTTGGACAACTTTTTCGCGTTTCATGTCGCGAAATATAGGAACAAAATAAAACAATTTCAGTAAGTGTGTGAATATCTGTATAATTCATATGTATACTTATCGAAACATCCGCTCTTTGAAAAGAACATTCTTATGATGACATAAAACATTATAATATACAAACATTGCAACCAACCTACGCACAAGTGAATTCAATAAACAATCTTTCTTTAGAAAATAACGCCGTAGTAGCAGGAACTAGAAGCCTACTAACATACTTACGGCAGTCTCTTCTGTAAAGGATCGTGTGGGGTCTCGAAACATCAGAGGTACTAACTATTTAGATCAATACTACCTGGTATTTTTGACGTTTCTATTAAGAAATAATAATACAATCCCCGCAAAATCAACATGATTTATAAGAGTAAAAAATATTGATACTAGAATGATAACGTATTCTTATGATGTCCATCATACAATTGTAAGAACTGTTTCGCACATCATTTATTTGTCTAAATTAATTCGTTGTAGGTATTGATCTTTATTGACTATTTTACATTATGAATAAAAACCAAGCATTTGCGTTTTGTATGTTATAGTTCAATACGTTTCATTATGCTTTCAAATATATTAGTTATCAAGACAATTTGCTATCAAATGTCATAATTAAACTCAGTTATCTTTTCTTAGCTCTTAAAATTTGCGTCCACTATTTTAGAATGAAATATTAGGGTTTATTGGTGTAGTATCTTGTTTATAGAACAACGAAAATCGCAACATACCTAAATTGTCTGTAATTTTTTGTGCGTTCTTTTTATTTCCATATAGCAAAGATATAACGTTCTCCAACGAACAAGCTCGATTAAACGATGCAGTTCATTAATTGTGCATATCTTCGATGTCTAGAATAATTATTTTCGAACTTACGTTTTCCCCAAAATGCCAGATTGGACGTTGTCCTTTTATCTTTGTTCCCACTTGAGTGTCTCGGGACTTATCAATGCAAGTTTTGTGGCGCATCTGTTTTTTTTTTTTTTTTGCTTGTCTTCTTCGTTTCCATAGACCATCGTCATAAATAACCGATTTGGTAGTATTTTACTTTTAAGTTTATGAAAACAATCACAACTCATTCGCCTTCATTGGACCATTGTTAAAAATGTGTTATCAGTTTGTAAGTGTAAATTCTCAATGGAAGTGTTCATTGCGATTATATCAAAGTAAGTGCCTGACTCGCCGAATAGGTTAACGTTCTTTAATTACATTTTATTGTAATTTTTCAACCGAAATCAGAATATAGTTGTTGATTGCTTATCTGTATAACGTATAACTACTACTACTACTACTACTACTACTACTACTACTACTACGACTACTACTACTACTACTACTACTACTACTACTACTACTACTACTACTACTACTACTACTACTACTACTACTACTTCTACTACTACTACTACTACTACTACTACTACTACTACTACTACAACTACTACTACTACTACTACTACTACTACTACTACTACTACTACTACTACTACTACTACTACTACTACTACTACTACTACTACTACTACTACTACTACTACTTCTACTACTACTACTTCTACTACTACTACTTCTACTACTACTACTATATTTAGTTTCTTTTTTTTAATTTCTTTAATAAGCAACATGTGTCCATATCTTGTTATGTGTAGTTTCAATTTTGCCCTTCACACACGATAATGTGCCGTTTTCTATATATTCAATATTAACATTTTAATGGATGGCTATACATCTATTTATTAAATAAACTTAATGAATGATAACAGTGACATCGTACCATACTAAAGTAAGGTAAGTAAAATAACATAAACGGCTTTTTATGTCATAACACCACCAGAAAAGTGTACATTACTTAGTTTGCCATCTGCTATTTCTTTTATCTCCACCAAGCGTAAATCCGTCACGTCTGCTGGCATAACATGTAGCATAAGATGTCTTTGTTACATCCAGGAATCGTAAAGCTTCACTCCAAACAATTACCTCGATGCGCATTCTCGACTTACAAATGCTTCGCCTAATGATGTAAGTGAGGGAACTTCGCAGAGGAGGAAATGCTTTTCAAAATACCATTTATAACGTTTGAACGAAGGTTGTTAAATTAATAATGTGTATCTTATACCGCATAATTCGGTTTTTGTTAAGTATAAACACAATCTGGCACAAATGAAGCGCTATCATGCAACACAACATCACGCATTCTCATATTGTGCCATCTTAAACCATATTTACTAATTAGTTTTATTTTAAAGTAATATATTTAGTGGTTCAAGCCATATATAGTTTCATAAAACCGTAAGTTTACACGATCGTTGTAAGTATATTTTTTTTATTGCTGAGTATTTGGGAAGACATTCAATGTTAGCTTTCCATTATCCGTGTTGGATACATTCAATGTTAGCTTTCCATAATCCGTATGGGATACATTCAATGTAAGCTTTCCATTATCCGTATGGGATACATTCAATGTTAGCTTTCCATTATCCGTATGGGATACATTCAATGTTAGCTTTCCATTATCCGTATGGGATACATTCAATGTTAGCTTTCCATTATCCGTATGGGATACATTCAATGTTAGCTTTCCATTATCCGTATGGGATACATTCAATGTTAGCTTTCCATTATCCGTATGGGATACATTCAATGTTAGCTTTTCATCATCCCTATGGGATACATTCATTGAAATGATTCTAAAATATGTATTTACCTTGACTTTTCGAAACAGTTTTCTTGAGATTTGGATAGTTTCGAATACAATTAAACGTTCCTACAACTCGTATGAGGTAATTGTACGAAGCCCTATACTACGACATAATATAAGGTACGGGAAAGATTAACGCAAAATCAAGCCACACAACACCTTTGAAATGCTAGAAAAAGCGGCAAAACATGAGCCGCAGATAACAAGGCGTCTGCTTAAAATGAATTACGCGTGTTCGCCTGTGAGAGTTTGCACGTTTGGGATGCCGTTATTCAGTTGTTTGCTCACATTTTTTGTCCGTGGTATCATTCTAGACATTTCTTCTTGCATTCTTAATTGCCTTCGTACATAAATGCTGTATTGACAGGTTGCCATACGGATTATAATACTGTTATGAGAAGGGGTCATTTATCGTAATTCTTTTTAAAATATTAGACTTATGGATATTACGATATAAAAAAAAATTGTTGGAAACATATATTAGTACTGGAAATATACTGTTCACATATTGTGTTCTCTTTGAGTGGAAGATTACGAAATAACGTACTCATTATCACTCAAATATGTGTAAAACTATATTAAACATTATATAATTTTGAGAACAAGACACGAAATATTGTTAGGTGTACACGACCATCTATGAATCTATACAAACACGACTGAAGTCTGTCTATCGGACTCCAATATCTTGCAAAGCGCGATTCTTTAATTCGTTAAATACAGACTTGCTTGCAAAGTAATCGAGGTGCAGGATCACGTGATTTTACAAGGTTCACGATTGAAAATTAATGGATTTAAACTCAGCGGTATGTGGAGCTTTTCTCCAAATAACTTTAAAACGATTTTTCTTAAGAAGGTCAACAAGTGCATAAAGACAGTCGTTTATGCTTCTTTTGGCAATGTGAAATACATCAGATTATTTTATTTAATAAGCCGGTGTTCTAGGCCAAATATTGTATGTGTAAAGCATTTATTTACACGTTTATGCTGCACGCAACGTGACATTTTAGACGTTGTCAATAAATTATTCCAAAATCGTTATATATCGGCAAAAACTGCACGAACAACTGTCTTTTATACGGTGGCATAGAGATGACATTCACTCCTCTTTTTTATTATTATACTCCTCTTTGTTTCTATCTCGTGGACACGAGTTAGCTATGTCATGGCCACGAGATAGAAACAAGAGGAGTGCAAAACTAAATAAAAGAGGAGAGCAATTAAAAAAAAAAGTGGTACAGTAAATAAAGGAATGGTGCATTAAACAAAAGAGGAGAGAGTTTTAGCTATCTCGAGATCCCGACTTAGCTAACCCGTGGCCAAGAGTTAGTCAGCCAATCAAATTGTTTTACATTTTATTCATTGTGATCTTTATACAAAGGGAAGTAATATTCAACAAAAGAGGAGGGAATTTTAGTTATCTTGAGATCCCGACTTAGCTAACTCGTGGCTCCGAGTTAGTCAGCCAATCAAATTGTTCCATATGGTCGTTCATGGTGATCTTTATACAAAGGGAAGTAATCATCACAGTTAAAGCCCGCTTTGGCCATCTATTATATATACGTACAGAATATTTGCACATTACGCAATTTTTTTTGGCTGACTAACTCATGGCCACGAGATAGCTAAAATTATCTCCTCTTTTGTTTAATGCACCCTTCTTTTATTAACTGCACCGCTCTTTTTTTAAGTGCACTCCTCTTTTATTTAGTTTTGCACTCCTCTTTTTTGTATCTTGTGGCCACGACATAGCTAACTCGTTGCCACGAGATAGAAAAAAGAGGAGTGAAATTTTAAAAAAGAGGAGTGAATGTCACCTCTATGCCACCGTACGTTTATGCATTAAAGTTTTTTTGTCACCGTACGTTTTATGCATTAAAGATTTTTGCAAATGTATTTCAATAACTTCGCATATTTAGGAAAATAAAGTTCTTAACGGTGTGTTTACATACTGCCCAGCCCGTGTGTTAAACCCAGTGAACCCCGTTGACCCAGCACCGTGGTTATCAATGTCGGGGTAGTAAACATTGCTGAAATTGTTTATTTATTGGTACATCGGCTAACATCTGATTACCCTTTGGAATTACACAAGTGTGGCTTTTTCTGACACTTCACGTCCGCAATTACCACCCGCAATTTTAATGAACATGCTTTATATTTAAAAATGGATTGGCATTTATCGATAGTTACATTGATAGCTTTTATCTTAGTTACGAATTAAGTCGGTACCGCACTTAAAACAAATTCAGGCTTATCCACGCTTAGCGATAATTTACTGACTTAATATATATATGATGGACAATCAAGGATTTAGAATGTTGCAAAAATGCTTGCTTAATTTGTTGTTGTTAACAATCGATGTCATTATAAATCGATATTTTGTTATTGCAAAGAGGATGTTCTACGACTTTCCTTTAAAACGAATCTATGTAAAGCGTTTACCATTTCTTCGGGATATATATAATGGCAACAACTATCAGTTGTATGTTTCAACATGCATATTGTCATTGGGCTTCCCACAGCCATTTGATAAGATACACTATTTTCTCAATTTAAAAATGGACTCCATGAATAAACCTACTTTGAATAAATCATAATTATTGCGCTAAACGAATTGTCTATTTTTAATCACTATACACGCCGATTTCGTATGTCCTGCAAGCTTTGGATGGCTTTGATCACTTGAGTGACTGGGGTAACCTTGAGTGTCATGGGCGACTCGGGTCACCTCGGGTGTCTTGGGTGACTTGAGTGTAATGAGTGACTTGGGTCAACTCGGGTGTCTGGTGTTACGTAGGTGTTAAGATTGACTTTAATCACTTTGAGGGTCTTGGGTGACTTAGGTGTCTTGGGTAACCTGACCGACTTACGCCTTAAGCAACATGTCTACCCAGTGCCCATTGTATGTATTAAAGGAGGACTATGGGTCAGTGAAGTGCAAGCGATAATAAATAGATTGATTGAACGACTCAGGCTGACAAAGGAGACCAGACCCGTGCACTGTCTAATATTTACTAAAAGGGAACCTGTGACCCGAACAAATGTATATAGTCTGTAAGCTACAAAGTTGCTCGGCTCACTTTCACTCAAAAGGCACTCAATGTCCCAGATATAGCCCATGGTAAATGGTCTTTAATAACCGCAGCTTAATAAACGTTTTGATTTGAACGGCAATCGAACGAAGACTGACTGCCCGAAAAGGAGCAGCGCTTTATTTACTGATGGGTCACATGACCTGTTTGTTGAAGACATAACCCTTCTATTGCATGAAAAACAACCTTACCGTTTCAACAAGTCATTGTAGTATACTACTACTATATTTTGAATTACATATTGTGCATGTTTATAACAGAATTGTATTTTTAGACCAGATAATTATGTACATGAAAATAGTATGATCAATCTTAAATTCACACAGTGTATGCGTGCAATTTACTGAAAAGTTAAAGACTTGCAAACGGGAAGCCTACTTTCGTGTTTAATGCAAACACTATGAATGAACTCAAAGAATAATGAACGTTACTGATAAAATACCGGCACAAATCGTCACAATTATTCGAAACCAAATTCTGACAAAACGACAATACTAAAGAACTTAACACATTTCCCGAGCAACTAACAAATTATGAAATAATTGTGATAACCACCATAGTTATTATTTGAGATGGAAAAAGTAACAGGAACCACATATCTAAAAATGGTCCAATGCAATTCCTGATCATGGTCTTTCGCAGCGATCAAGTGACGCAAATGAAACAGACGAACCTTTGAACTCACGGGTTAATAAACACATTCAACTTGAGTGGGTTGATATTAAAGAACAACGCAGAACTTGAAGTTTTGGGGAAACAAATGTTTCAAAATATTGGTCTGTTCATTGAAGGTTACGCTTGTTATGCATCATTTATACACTGCATGGTTTAAAAGAGTAAAAGTTGTTACAGGACATTTATTCTGTTTAATATCCAAACAAAACAACACCACCGATCATCGTTTTCGATACTTCAATAAGGTTTTAAACCAGTTAACATAAATTAGGTATTTTAAGAGAAAGAGTACCACCCCTAACAGGTAAGAAGAGACAAAATAATGCGGTTTGACATTTGAAAGCGAATCGAAGGGGCAACGAATATATTTATATGAATAAAGTAAGCGCTATTCAACGCAAAATTTAAACAGCATACACAACGAATGAAATAAACGAATTATTAGTATAGAAAAGGAAGTCGATTAATCATTCCAATAGATAACGAATTAGTTAATTCTAATTTGAGAAGAATTTTAAATTTCATTTAATGGCGTCAAGAATAATTTTTCTAAACATTTCTTAGGAAGAAAATCTAAAAAAAACGATGTCGATGAGAAGAGATTTAATCCAATAGTCGTGTGCTTCATTTCGAGCGTCATTCTTTAATACGTAAAACCTTTAATTTTATAATACAAATCATTGTTTACAAAAAATATGATTTCATTCTGAATGGTTGTCAAATTTTTAGAAGACCTTTACATTTACACTTATCATTCAAGGTTTGGTTCAAGTAACTTTTCGTGTGCATTATATAGCACAAACGACATCAAGGCATACCATAAACATAACATTGTATGAATGGATCGTTGTCTGCCAAATTCCGCATTTTTTGTGCAATTTGTCAATCCATTACCTTATCACGTTGATTTCCGATGATATTGCTTGCGTATAAAGATAAGTTGCTAGACCTTTAATACTTAACCACTCGTCATTACGTGAACACAATTGTGTGTCGTCATCCCTTGTGCGATTAACCCATTTATGCCTAGCGTCTAGAAATAAGGCCTTGGCAAACAGCATAGACCCAGATGAGACGCCGCATGATGCGGCGTCTAATCAGGGTCTGCGCTGTTTGCTTAAAGGAATTTCTGTAAGAAATATGTTTAATATAGAAATAAATATACTAGACATCCTTAATTTTGGAAATAAATTGATTCAATTTAGAAGGATGGGAGAGTCCATTAGGCATAAATGGGTTAAAGGCTTCTATTATTTCATTTCTGTTCATGATTAGCGTAACAACGTCCGCTCACGTATTTAGCCAATTATTAAATGCTACAAGTTTCAAATTTAGTGATACAGCCAAAATTTGACACGATAAATTTACTACGATTTAGATGTATTATAAAACGTTTAACAGTAACACATTAAATCGTGCACGTTTTCGTCTACCTCTTATCAAAAACAAGTATTTAAACTAAAGAAATAACTGTTTGACTTATTGAAAATCCATACGATTGATAACGATAATGAATTCGACTATAACACATTATTGAAACATGTTTGGAAAATTAACACTTTCGCGAATATTTATGTATTTAAATGTTTAGTTGATAACCTTTTTTAAAAGTAACTTTAAAAAACAAACACCATAACCCATGCGTCTAAAGACAACTTGAGAACATATTTAAAATCATACTGTATTTAAAGAATATCACATATTGCAAAATACACATTGATGGATCAGTGTGATAATATGTAAAAGTCAATGCTTGATAAATCACTTAATTACTCAGCAAATGAAACATGGGTGAAAACAAATAACTCTTCAAATGTTTCTAACTATGTTACTAGAAATATACGGGGTACGAGATAATGGTACATGTGTGGAAACCCATCGAAAAAGCCACCCAAACTTGAGCAGTTTTAATTAAGCTGGGTATCCGAGTGATAAAGGTATTTCATCACTCATACAGACACCGCATAGGCCGCTGAAATCCTAAATAATACCCGGGAAAAACACAATGCCTCTACTATGAGATGTAACCTGTTAGACCGCATACTGGTCCTGATTTATCGAAATTATAATCTTCCATTTGGCCTCAGGTTTGACACTTAATCATCCGTTTTGAGTGACTTTTCCTTTGCAACGATATGGTAGTTGTTTTATATGCACGTTGATAAATATTGCATCAAAAGATATTAATGTATGGGTTGATAACTTTGCGACCAAATGTTTGTACAAAATCTATTAATTTGACTGCGTACTCGAATATATTGATAAGGAAGCACTCAACATTCGGCATTTTGAAATGAATTCCCAGGATCCTCATAACTCTGACATCTTCAAAGACATCAATTAACCGCAGCGAAAGTGAATTAAATAATATTTGTATTAGAAACTAATGCAATTGTAGTAAATATGTATAAGATTGCATGTTTGTAGAACAAAATATTGACAGCAATGCCCTATGCTGAGGATTGTGAGGTATGGTAAAAATAGTGTGAATAAATCACGTGGGCTAATTCTATTTGTTTGCTCATCGGAACTTAACGCGGTGTTGCCGAACATTTGTGATCACCTTTTTGTTCGTTGTGCGTCCACCGTCGTGCGTCGTCAACATTTACCTCGTGAAAACTCTAGAGGCAACCATGTATTGCCCAAGCTTCATTAACCTTTTTAGAGCGTGTGTCAGACCTTTTTATCGACCAGGTCCAAGCAACTTGTAAACACTCTGAAAATCACATTGTTTGCCCTATCATAATGAAACCTGCACATTTATTCTTAATATTTCTTGGTCAATTTCGATAATGTTTCCGTTAAGTTGTAAAAACAACTGCTGGTGGTAGGGTGGCAGTCTTTTATATAAATATCTATAGAAAAACATTAATGACTAAAAATGTGAAATTTCTGTGTGTGTCACGTGAGCGACCATAATGCCTCATGTCATATAACAGGATAATGGTAATTGCTATTCTACGACGTATCACATACGCAAAGAAGATACACAGCATCATCATGTACTCTGCAAAATATGTTCCCTTATCAACGTCGATCTGCATCTGTATATTCAAAAGCCACACATTGGATTGATATTCTCTCGAACATTTAAAAAAAAATCGTGTCTTGCTGAGTGTACAAGAACAAACGATTCGCGTTCTGAGAAAACTGGGCATAATACATGTGCGGAAAGTGTCCGCACAGGCTAATCAGAGACGACACTTTCCGCCTTAACTTTATTTTCGGTAAGAGGGGACTTCCTTGAAACTAAAAATACCATAAAGGCGGAGAGTGTCGTCCCTGGTTAGCTAGTGCGGACTGCACAGGCTAATTTGGGATGACCCTTTACGCACATGCATTAAGCCCAAATTTTCTCAGAACAAGACACATTATGTAAGTTGGATGTACATGCTCGATTATGATGTATGAGCAGTTTACTCCAAACTTGTTGTGTACCAACACTTATTAAATTAGAAGCCGTTATTCGCAATCAGGTACTTTCGCAACTATACATTTTTTAATTACTTAACGTGTACAATCCCAATATATTTATCAAAAATATTTCAGCGATGGACATATATGTGGTTATTTTTGATTTACGTATTTCCATAAATTCAATTGGAACACGTCCTTTTGAAGAAAGCATTAAGAAACTATTTTAGAAGATCAAAGATAAATATCGCCCTTGAAGGTGTCTCGTTTTTAAATATATATCTAAACAATTATTGAAGAAGGCTGTTTACTATCTCAACTTCTTATTTGTTGCTATGAACCTTATCGCCATGATTTACGCAAAGTCTTTCTTTTGGGATAATTGGCGAAATTGTTTCCAATAACAAATTGTTACTATAAAACGAAATCCGTAAATACCCTTAATGAAATAAGTTGTGATTTATCTCTCATAACTTTACAAACGGAAGCCATTGTTATTAAGGGCAAAATGTCATTTTAACAATATAAAGTTTTTGGTGTTGCTATTGTACGAAATATAACAAAATGGAAAGAATAACGCACCAGCGCTCTGAGGAAACACGGCCTCTGTGACATTATTTCGACATCGCTGTCGTGTTACATTGGTACTTGTAAACAGTTTATATTTGGCGATGCCTATGTTTCATTGAATACCACGTGATCAATAGACGTTTATTAATACAAAATCAGCTCTGGTCTACCGGTTCTTGACATGCTACTGTTTACTGCGCATTGGGTACAATGGCAACGTTTTTTTAAATATAGGCATTTTTTAAATACAAAAATACGTTTTGAATTTTTCAAGCGATTTATGTGAAAATAATAACAACTAAAATAGTACAACTGTTGTTATGCAAATATTAATCGGATGTGATCTTTCAGGATGTTGTTGTATAAGCTGAATTGCGGTTTTTTGTTTAGCTAAAATATAAAAGTATTTCGCGTGAATCAAAATTATGGTCGCAATATTAATGAAACTACATGAATATATAAATCAGAATCTGTACTTTTGTATGGACTAGATTGATGAACTTTCTTTTATATTATCAATGTAAGTGTTTTGCACTTTGATATGTTGGTGCATTTATGTCTACATCAGCGGAATTTCGGAAAAATGGTTGGATTGTGGAGGCATCCGTGTCCAATGTTCAGTTATTGATTGTTGTTGCACGTGAAATTTTATTTTCTCATTTTAACCCAATTCAGACTTTGCTATTCGATGGTAAATGTCAACATAAACTATATCCATTTATATCATTCAACAAATACAAAAGCATTTGACGTGGAAGACGTGTATGATTTAATTGTGCCGTTTTTCAAGTGATGATAGAAGCTGGAAACACATTTATATAATTGAGAACATGTTGTTTCTTAATGATGCATATTCAGCAGTTTTCACTACATCTTACTTAAGGCAATATTTTGCGAGAAACTGGGTTGAAAGAAAATAATCATAATGATCACGAGATATAAGGTATAATGATTGGATGTGTTTTCGAAGTATATGCTGTTAATATCATATTATGTTTTCTTCATATGTATTCGATAACGTATTATAGATATAGAAAAACTGAAATTCTTTGATGTAGACAGGATTTGTCTGAATGTCAATTTTAATTACAAACATGACCGTCGCGGTGTAAAGAAGTCAGAGATTTGAATTAG
>NC_068366.1:74985535-75109147 GCF_020536995.1 Dreissena polymorpha | reverse complement strand
TTAATTAATTACATACATATACAGCTAACATTTAAGATGATTTTTACCAGAAAAAAATTTCGGAGAAAGATTTTGAGATTTTGATATTCCATAGAATGCGAGTCTCCATATATATTTCTATTGCAGGGGAGGTAATTAAAAATTTTAAAGTCTCCGAATTGGTCTTTGTTGTATCTATTTACGTTTATTTTCAAGCTTATGGCGATTAAAAATTAATTATTATTAGTATGCTCACATGGATATTGGTACGGATATATCGTGTTCATATAACTGTTACTACATCCATTTCATTCATCATTCAGGTCGGGGGCTACACAAATCTCGTGAAGAGGCCAGTAGGACCTGTAAACAAACTCTCATACACACACTCTTCACTCATCGTGGCTCTCTCGCATGTCTGAGGCGATATATAAGATCGATGTCATATATAATACTGTATTCGCTGGTATTTTCGGTTGATATTTTGATTGCGTAGGACGCAATGAATATAGTGTATTATATTTAATCGAAGTGAGCTCATTGTTGTTTCTGGCGTATGCAATTTCTGGTATAGTTTCGCGATGAAGAGCGGTCGGTTCTCGGTTAGGTGGGAATGTTCTTATTTGGTTAATGTGCCAAGTGCCTGAAAGGCGGTTATATTATCGTCACTGTATTAGTCGGGCGTTCAAGAGAATGGGGTATAAATGCAAATCAGTAGGTGCTTAGAAGACTTAAGTACGGCAAGAAACACAACTCACTCTGCTAGGAACGATTACCACTGCCTGTCTGCAGCAGACGACAAAGGATTCTGCTCTAGGCAGTGAATGTATATACCAGCTTGTAAACGCCATTGACCATCTAGTGTTTATCATTAAATATGCACATATGGCTGCTTTCATGGAAAACGAGGCTTAATGCACGTCAAATAGATTAGCCTGTGCACAATATAAGCATATGCAATGCGAACAAGCATAATCAATGATATTTTGATTCATTTTTCATATTTATACCAAGTGAGTTTTTCATTGACCGCCTTGCGGATACAGATCCATTAGCATGTGCTTGTTATTATAATAACAAATTAATGAGTTAATTTACTACTTACAGTATCGTTATTTTCATCAACATCATCGTTATCAACGTTATCATGATCATCATCATCAACATAATCATCATCTCATCATTATCATCATCATCATTATCATCATCATCATCAATCATCATCATCACATCATCACATCATCATCATCATCATCAATCATCATCATCATCATCATCATCATCATCATCATCGTCATCATCATCGTCATCATCATCGTGCATCATCAATCATCATCAGCATCATCATCATCATAATCACATCATCATCATCATCATCATCACATCATACCATCATCATCATCATCATCATCACATCATCATCGGCGTCGTCGTCCGTCGGCGTCGTCGTCGCCCTCGTCCTCGTCCTGCTCTTCAGCCTCCACCGCATCAGCAGCAGCCAGCATCGTCAGCAGCACAGCAGCGCATTATCGTCACTATCACCAACAACATCGTTATGGTCGTCATCGTCGTGATCATCATCATCAGTGTCATCATCATCATCATCATCGTCATTGTTATCGTCGTTGTTCTCCTCCTCGTCGTCGTCATCGTCATCATCGTCGTCATCGTCATTCGCATCGTGAACAATTTCAACAACCGTAAAACCTATCGCTCAGCTCATTTTTGCAGTGAATTCGGATGTTATAATCAAATCTTTTGATTAATAGAGTTTGCTGCTTAATGTATTAATACTAAATAATAATTTTGATAATATTGAAAATAAATGGGTTTCAATTTATTTATCCGTTTAAGATGCAGTATTTGACCAAGTCAATTTGTCGCTAAAAGCGTTAACGAGTTGCTATTGAAACTATAATCGCATTTCCGATAAAAATGGTGTCCTGTATTAGAGGGCCTGTTTAATTTCTACGCTTAATTGCAATTCATAAAAATATTTTTAAGGGTACCGGTATATCTAGACACACTCTGTTTATCCAAACAATCCTTGTGATCATAAAACAAATAAACAATGAATATAATAAAATTAGATGATAAAAAATGGTATCTTCCTTTTTGCTGTTGCTAGTTATCAACGAGTAGCAAAACTTTAAATATAATTATATTCAATTCATAGCACGCTTAAAGATTTGAAGTTTATCAAAATCTATAAGCACAAACTATTTATGTTTGTTAATACAAAGCTGTAGCAGTTTTCTGATTGCGCTTGAAAAGATGTGATTGTTGTTGTTGCATTAATAGTATCATTAGTTTGTATTTCCAGATTAGGTATTCCACCATACATTTTGTTTTAATCAGATGTCCTTATAATTGGCATTGCAATATTTCATAACGAGTAATCAACACAATTGACTTTATGTATTTTTAATTGTTATCCATATTATCATTAACACTTGAGGGAAAAATAAGCTGTGTCATTTTTATTTTTTATTTAACTTATGGTTCAGACAACGCTGCTTTACTATATGCCGTAATAATTATTAGTTTCCGTTCACTTAAAGATATTGTTTTTCGTGTTGGGAAAATTTAAATACGAAAAATATTTAGAGACAAGTGTGTTATGTTTGTTTGTCAATTATTTAATTGAAGTAGAAATAATACATCAGTGTACATAATTTTATTGTGTTGTTCCCTTCGTTCTTTACTTTAAAAATGCAACTTAACAGCTTTGCATCAACTGAAATAATATATAAAAAGTAAAAACAATAAACGTTTGGCTTTCTTAATACGATATCATTTCAAACGCTGTTGGAAGGAACCATTGCTTATTAGAGGTTTACAAGGTAATTTACCCAAGTACGCAAATGTAATGGTCGATTGCCCTTAGGCATGATTCTGTTTTATTACTTTAATCCGGTTGTAAGAATGCATGACCGCAGGGTCATCAGATAAGCAAAAACAGGGTCAACATCTGATAAAATAGCGCTGTTTAACTGACTGTACGAAATCCGTATGTCCGAAAATTTAGAATCATGAAAACATAAATATTTTGGCTTAAAAAGTGTGATTTTCAAAAGATTTATATGAATGTACACACAACGTAAAACTAGGTCTATGAAAATGAAATACCTTCATTGGTTCTCATGTTTTTAATATTATTAAACATAGGTAGTTGTGAACACTTGTTGTTATATAATATTGAAATGTACACGCATACTGACATAAAAATCATTAGCATAACGGCTAAGTTGGTTTTTACTAAGATTGCAATAGTGTTTATTTTTATTATTAAATGAATCTTATGAGGGATAATTTTGAAAGTATGACACAGAATCTGAAGAAGATATATACATAATCACATATGTTGTGTGTTGTTGTGGTTATTGTTTCAATATTTTTATGAGTATCATACATTCAATGACGAAGAGCTATTAATTTGTCATACACACACCATAATTATTATTGGATTGCGAGATTAAACAAATCGATTCCCTAGTAACTGATATAACTGATACATTTTTGAGCGACAATTTGAAACTAAATCTTGTATTATTTAAATTTGATTATTTTAATTGCAGACTTTTTTATTAACCCCAATTATTGTGTACGCAACGTTTCTTTTATTTAAATCGCTGAGTACGAAGCATCAAGCTATTTTTTAATTAATTGACAGTGATCTTTAATGTAATGTCAGAATATAGATTAAAATCAATCTTAATTAAAGCTTGAGCGGTTGGTTTGTAATAAGTTTTGTAAATGTTGCTGTAGGATATGTATGCACAATAAATACTAACGCTCTGGCATATTGTGATGGTGATATGATTATATATTGCACAATGAATATGTGATGATGTTCTTGTGATAATATTGAGGCTATAATTAGTTTTGAATTAAGCTAGCTAATTTCAAATAAGATACAAACACATCCCAATCCTAAAATTATCAGTAAGTTATAGTATTGTTTGCCTCTAGGCGCATAATTAATTGAAGGCCTAGTTTATCTGTTAATCCTCGCCCCATGTGGTGTCCCAGTGTGTACACTGATATTAATACACGATGTATTGGTCCACAATTAAATCTCTTATAAAAACATGTCTCTCAGGTGACTGAAAAATGGCTGTGTAGATACAACAAATACTACTACAACGGAGACTAAGATAACACATGTTACAATTAATTTGTCTTCCTTGCGTTCTTCTTATACGACAAACACTCTAAAACAAAAAAGCAAAAAGCCGCTACTGCTACTGCTTCGGCTACTCTTACTGCTACTGCTACTGCTACTGCTGCCGCTGCCGCTGCCACTGCCAAGGCCGCTGCCACTGCCGCTGCCACTGCCGCTGCCACTGCCGCTGCCGCTGCCACTGCCACTGCCGCTGCCACTGCCGCTGCCAGTGCTGCTGCTGCTGCTGCTACTGATAGTGCTACTGCTACTGCCACTGCTACTGCCACTGCTACTGCCACTGCTACTGCCACTGCTACTGCCACTGCCACTGCCGCTGCCACTGCCGCTGCTGCTGTTGCTTCTGATAGTGCTACTGCTACTGCTGCTGCTGCTGCTTCTGCTGCTGTTGCTGCTGCTACTGTTACTGCTACTGATACGGCTACTGCTAGTGCTACTTCTACTGCTACTGCTAGTGCTACTGCTGCTGCTGCTGCTGCTACTGCTACTGCTACTGCTACTGATTCTGCTACTGCTACTGCTGCTACTGCTGCTGCTGCTGCTACTGCTACTATTGATAATAATTCTCCTTCTACTTCTCTTTCTAATATTGCTAGCGATGCTTCATAATTTATTTTTAAATGTATCATTTTGTTAAAACAGGAAAGAACTGTTTTATATATTTTCTTAAAGGGATCTTTTCACGCTTTGGTAAATTGACAAAATTGAAAAAAGTTGATTCAGATTCGTAAGTTTTCGTTTTAGTTATGATATTTGTGAGGAAACATTAATACTGAACATTAACCATGCTCTAATATAGCCATTATATGCATCTTTTGACGATTTTAAAACCTAAAAATTATACAGCGTTGCAACGCGAAACGATTGAATAATTTGGAGAGTTCTGTTTTTGTCGTTAAATTTTGTGAAACTACGAAGATTGCTTATATAAGGTATAAAATACGTCGAGAATGTGTACTCGGCGGAATAGCTCAGTAGGCATAAGCGTTTATACTACAGGACTCTGCCAGGACTCCAGGGGTCACTGGTTCGAACCCTGCTCCGGGCAATGTACATTTCCTTTTTTTTTTTTTTCTTGATTTTTTACTGGAGCTTTTATGATCCATGTTTACATTTATCAATATAAAGCATTTAATGAATAAGTTAAAAAAATGCCAAAATCTGTGAAAAGGCCCCTTTAAAGGTGTAAAGAATCTAAACTTTCTTTCTGCGATTAAAGTTTTATTTAACTGGATTAGTATAGGCCACATAACAGACGCTATTGTACTGATTTGTACTAAACAACATTTTGTCATAATCAACAGTTTTAACATGCCGCAGTTTCCTTGGAAGTTGACCTTTGATTGGAGTTATGTATAAAACATTAACAAGGTATTTGTTGACAGTTTGTCCTGTCACGATTATATATTAGTTGAGCCAAACGTGTGATAAAGATCCCTTTTGGGGTGGCGATAAATACTATTTATATTGTTCAACAGTGGGAGACTGAGAAAACATATGTTACAATTAATTTGTCTACTTTGCCTGCTTCTTCTTTATATATTTTTCTTGCTAATCGTTTAAGTTTAGTTTTAGTTAAGTAGGTATATCAATTTACATTTTTTGATAGATATTTATTTGGATAGTAATGGTATGTTTTATTTGACTTGACATTATTGAACCGGTTTATTCATTGATAAGATCGGGATCTCCACAGGTGTTTAATCTCGATTGTTAGGTGGGGAGAAGGGTCCGAATGATAATGTTGTCGTCGGCTTACGAATCACATTTCACAAGTTTTAGACAAATATGCATACGTTATAAACCTAATTTAAGTATTACATAGATAATAACTTATCTTTATTTTGATGAACTACGTTTAAGGTATAAAACTATAATTATCTATGTGTTGTGTGCCGCATACATACCATCTTGCTTTTTTAAATTTGATCACAACGGTCCGAAGTCATAAACATTCATTATGCATGGTTGCTAAAGCACAGTGTATACTAACTAACCTATGTTTATTGTTGTTTGCTAGGGTTATTATTATTATGTTTTATTTTTTTTTTTTGGGGGGGGGGGGGGTGGGAGGGCTTTTATAGAAGATTTCAACTAGTCCTTCAATTAACGAAAAAAAAATATTGGTATAGGAAATATAAAAGAGTAATAGACAGCTTCATTCATGCTGTTCTATTATGGTGTTTTAACGCATATAATTATGTATGGTTGATGAAGCACATTGTATGCTACCGATGTTTATTGTTGTTTGATGATGATGTTAAGTTGGTGTTGCTGTTGTTGTTAATGATGATGATGAGGAGGAGGAGGAAGAAGAAGAAGAAGAAGAAGAAGAAGAAGAAGAAGAAGAAGATGATGATGATGATGATGGTGGTGGTGGTAGTAGTGACGACGACGACGATGATGATGATTTTGATTATGATAATGAGATTTGAATTAAATTAATGCGCAAAGATTTTTCTTTTTAGCGGCCAAATGCAGATATCTGCGCTCGGCCGCTGTAAGGGTTATGTAATATTTGCAATCTACATAGGAGTCAATAGCAGATACCAAGCACCATATGCTTATGAGAAACAAAAGCAAAATATTGGCAATCGCTGAAATCTCGAATATTACTTACTCATTTTATTAAATGAAAACCGGTAACTATTTTAAACGGTTATTATATTGCAACAACTTAGCGGTGTTTATCCAAAAGACCATTGTTATAATTACAGGGACGTCAATAGGCCAAACTATTCAGGAAATATGATTTGAGTCGTCAAGGATAGATTTTGAGATCAATGTACGTCCGATGAGATTTAAAGGGAGTTTGAGGCGTAGGGACAGATTCGTTCGAGTACGCGATCATTTGAGAACAAATTATGTTGAAGCTTTATCGGAATTCCGGAAATTTGCGATCGGTACCGATTTTTTCTGGTTCTTTTTTATTGATTCTGATAAGTTAGCGGCCGGCACGGACATGAATATTAACTGACGAAAACCTCTTCGCTACTTTCCGAAAATCTTCGACATGTTGCAAATATCCGTAATATTCCGCATTGTACTCACCAGAAATTGCAACTAGAAAGACTACAATAAATCAGTTAGCTACGGCTCGGGCGGGGATTTACCTTTTATCCCTGTAAGGGACCTAATGCCCCAGACTACCGGCTATTTTTTCCGGAATTCGAACTTGATACACTTGATATCCCTGAATTAAATATTTATATCCGCACTTTTGATCTCTAGAGTGCTGACTGTTAGTATTGTATTTGACTGGAATGACTGTCGATTATGTGTTTTTAAGATTAAAACAAGCTTACGAAGAACTTTGTGTTTGCTTTTTTGTACGCTTTCTTTTTAAAAATGTATTGTCCGCCACGGACGCAACAATTGACCAAATGTACCAGATTGTGGTCTCTTTAAAGTGCTATGTTTTTACTGCCGTGATATCTTTAACAAACTACACATTATTGATCGTGGACGTTTTGTACTCTTATTGAATTTGTTTCCCCAAAATATGCTCTTCTATTAGTAGATGTTTAGGTGACGATGTTCTAATTATAGATCTTACACGGCCAAGAAACACTAGATAGGTCTTTGCAAAGAGAGCTGTTGGATATCGTGAATGCGTTCAATGTGGCCTGTTTATTTCAGAAAGCTATGTGCAATGTTTTATGGGGATTTCTATCAAATTGCCAATTGCAAAATTTGATTTAATTCATTCGGACCTACAAGCGGGAAACCTCTTCATTAAAGTTCAATGGGCTTTTAAGAAGTTCGTTGAAAGGCCAAATTTGACGTTAAACAGCAACGCCGAAAAAATTGCTACTCAGTCTTATTTATCACTTTTTTTGTAAGATTTACCAGTAGACGTTCTTCAGTGAAATTAAGCAAACACACAGTGCCGAAAAATATGGAAGGGTATTTAGGTAAAAATTACATCCTTCTTTGTGACTGTGTCATGATTCTTGATGGTACTTTCAATTAAAATGTAGACACCTTTTCATGCTTGATGACACTTACATCTTGCCTGATGTCCAATGTCTATTTACATTCTGCTTAATGGTATCATGCATGTGTACAGATGCAACATTCTTGTTCGTTAATTGCATGCTGCATATGTGTATGTTGGTTTGTGCAGAGAGACTTGTGCAATAGGCGCAGTGCATAATGAAATCAAATATTAATGCGTTTAATAAATTAACGCGATGGTAAGATGTGAGTTTCACCCAAGCACAAAGCAACATACTATCATGCATGATACAATGATGTCAATTGACAGTCATTCCGAAATGCTACGGAGGACTACGGAAATTTACGGCGTATAACGGAAATTTTATGTTATAGGAGAAGTTGCGCACCTTTGTAAGATATTTGCTACTGAACCGAAATTAACCGCGTGTTTGTAGACTTAACTTTTTTTTGGTTAATGACTAACCATATTTTTTGTACAGTAATTTACCTTCAATAACCAAAGAAAGTCTATGGATATATTTCAATATATGCTACTAATTCATGTATGCAGAGCTCCAGATAAGACGCTTAAAGTCGTAAAAAATTGAATTAAATTTAGTAAAAAAGTAGACTTAAATTCTGTGCGTACGGTTACACATTGGAAAAATAAAATAAGAATTCAAAATGTGTGATCATGCGTAAAACTCAATATCAATGCATATAATGTAAACATTTTATCAATGAGTTCCCACTCGTCTAGGCCCTCATTACAATTATGAAATCAACAGCACTTTAACGTTATTATGAATAACAGACCATCTTTACAACAGTCGAAAAGCCGAACGTTTTCCATTATCTGGTCCTTTTATCGCAAAAAGTCTGCTGTAAACCGGCAATTGTCATTAGCTCTTCTTAGACTATAAACCTAAATGCGGATGTGCCAAAAATTATATTTACATGAAAAAAAAGAATTAATAATAGACTTTAAGGCTGGATTATTATAGAGTGTAAACCAAGATTTTGCTGAAAAAGTTATCTGGAACTTTGCATGTATGTTGAGAGGAAATCGATTACATAATTTCAAATTTACTAGAGTACTTTTATATTGCACCACATAAAATGCTTTAAAACTATAATATTGAAGTGCACATATAAACTTTATTATAGATGGGTAGGTATTTCGTGTCAATCTCTTTCACATATGAAAGAGCTGTTGGTCATGCTGCTTTAAGTACATATAGATGCATGACACAATTTAGATTAAGCAAAATAAAACACTAGGTATTTGCCAAGAGTCAAATATATACGAGCAGTAAGAGCGTAATCGTGCACAGCGATACTTACTCTTGTAGAATTGAAACTCTTATTGCTTTCTTTCGAAATAATTTCATGTGTCCGATCTAATATGCAATATGCCCGGTGTTTTTTTTGCGGATTAATGTTCCGTTTTAGATCCATAATTAACGAATGCCTCAATATTTTCAAAAATTAACACCGGAATAATGTTCACCGACATTTTTTCATACAGATTGGATATAAATATTATAGAGCTTAACAAAAAATACATTAAGCCCTGTTCTCCCGGCACACGTGCTGGACACACAGGTGGTTAGCGTGTGGCTATGATAATAATTAGTGAAAACATCTTTTTGAATGATAAATAATCATATTAAAACGAAAAATCAAATTTTCTATAAAAAAAAAAATCACTACCGTTTTATATATAACAAGGTATCCAACTCGAAATCATCCGAAAACGGGGTGCATCGTTTTGAGCAGCCATTACTAAATTAATTTTGCAGCGATTTTCATGACCCGGTCTTATTCAACGCAGAAATGAATTTCCTTTTAGGAAATGTATATATATTGTTATATTTCTACACATGCTGGGTCAAATTTTAAGAAATAAAGCTATACATAATTCGCTTGACCCAGTTGTTATCGATCAGACCGTATTTATGAATGAAATCTCCAGTTGTAAGGACACAACTCCGCATTGGAGCAATGAAATCACCCTTGTGTTTAAAATGTCAGTTGGTTGAAATGTATGTAAACAAAGGTTTGAAAATGCGCTGGACAGTTAGTTTTGATGCATAATTCTACGGCAAGCACGGTAAGAATGTTTTTTTTTCATACGTTTTATTGAATTATGGTATCGAGGTTCGTGAACTTTGCAGGGAAAATGCCCATTTCCCCGTGAAGATTTCAGTCATGAATACTGTCTGATCGATCACAGCTGGGTCACGCGAGTTGTGTATCGTGTTATTTTTTAAAAGTTGACCCAGTATTTGTAAAAATATTGCAAGACATATACATTTCCAGAAAGGAAATTTATTTCTGCGTTGAATAAGACCAAGATCGTGAAAATCGCTGCAAAATTGATGAAGTAATGGCTGTTTAAAACGATGCATCCCGTTTTCGGATGATTTCGAGTTGGATACCTTGTTGAATATATATTTAACTTATTTTTTTTTAAGAAAAGTTGATTTTTCGTTATAATATGATTACTTATCATTCCAAAATATGTTTTCACTAACTAGTATTATAGCCACACGCTAACCACCTGTAGCTGGACACTTTTAAAAAACACTATACAAATTCAAGTACTTATGCATTTAATTGATTGTAAACAATGACGGTTGAAATCCGTGCGTGGGAATTTTTCTGGTAACCAAGAGCGACGTCAACGTTCATGACAAACCTGTTTATATGACATTTATTTATTGATTTTTTCCAACTTGATTGAAAATTATGTTTTATGATATTTTAATACATGTAGATGAAGTAGTTGTTTTCTCAACGAGGAGTACAATAGTTGTACAGTACTAGACACGAGTACTTGTAACTTTCAGGTTTCTCTGTATACCACAGACATTATATAGTCATAAAATGATAAATATGTGTTTATAGAAATTGTAATTATAGCATGGTAAACAGACTAGAGAAATCTGAAAGTTTCACGCACAGGTCTGTGGCAATGGGGGTTTGGGCTACTTTATAAATATGAGGTCGATATGCAATGCACATCGGTAGATTACGTCTACTGTAATTATTTGGACTAGGGAAGGGCCACAATTCCAACACATCAGCCCCGTTATGTTCTGAATAAAATGCATGTATAATTTCTTGAGTGCCAATTGCATCTTACAAATATCAAAAACATTCACGGCAGTCAATTCATTGTGTAAACTTACTGGTCTTCAAGGCAATAATGAACGTATTTAGTTTAATGGAGATTATATAACGAAGGGAACTAATTCAGCTTATTCAGTTTACTAGTCAAAATGATTCGGATGTTTTCGCTTTTGTTCCGAAAAGTAATTTATTCAACATACGGAAAATAAACGCGCGCCACCTGATGTCATAATTTAGTAACTTGCATTCTGCTTACTGCCTGTTGCTAACTGCCGTTGTTAATGACGCTTAGTGGCAAAACCGATTATGACTGGTTTCAGGAATAATGAACACACAAACATTGGATAGTCACCAAGCATGTTGAAACAATCATCAAGTATAACCGATAGAGAACAGGCATGTTGGAACTGTCATGAAGCATGTTAGAATAAACATCACGCACAATGTAAATATTATTCATGAATGATGTAATGTTGCAGCAATCATCAAGTATAAACGAATAGACAACAAGCATGTTGGAATTGTCATAAAGCAAATTAGAATAAGCATCGGTCATAATGTAAATATTCACTACGAATGATGAAACTTTTACCTAAATATCCTTCCATAGACATGTGTTGTTACTAAAATAGACATAGAGATTTGAGCATTGGGAGTGACCTAATCATACTGTGCTTTAGCAGTATTACGGAATACCGTTTGTGCCATCGTGGTTACACATTACAATCCAGAGGGCGAGAACGCGAGAACGCGATAGTACGATGGCGACAATGTGACAATACGATGATGACAGGGTGACAATACGATGGCGACAATGCGATAGTACGATGGCGACAATGCGAGAACGCGATAATACGATGACGACAATCAGACAGTGCGATGACGACAGTGCGACAATACGATGGCGACAGTGAGATAGTACGATGGCGACAAATCTACAGTTCTATAGTGCGATAATACGATGACGACAGTGCGAAAATACGATGACGACAGTGCGACAATACGATGGCGATAGCCGACAGTGCGATAGTACGATGGTGCCAATGCGATAACGCGATAGTATGATGGCGGCAATTCGAAAATGAGATGGCGACAGTGCGACAATACGATGGCGACAATGCGATAGAACGATGGCGACATTGCGATGATACCACGGCGACAGTACGATATGACTATCGCATTGTCGCCCCCGTACTATCGCACTGCCGCCATTGTATTGTCGCACTGTCGCATTGTCGTCATCGTACTAGCGCGTTTTCGCAATCGTACGAACGCATTGTCGCCATCGTATTGTCGCACTGTCGTCATCGTACTTTCGCGTTCTCGCATTCTCGCCCTCTGGATTTTAATGAGTAACCACGGTGGCCCTAACGGTATTTTGTACAGTAAAGTGCGTAAAATCTGGTTTGGAATAACAATTTTTATGCCGAAAACCCGACTTTGTTTTATAAGTAGTAGTCTAAATATACAATGAGTTTTCCGAGCATTAAATAAACATATTAAAATAAAATTCATGTTCGTATCAGTTGAAGTTCTTGTTAATAGTAGAAGCAAAAAACACAATAAAACGCTGATTGGGCTTACTAATTTGAGGCAAGAAAAAACACATCGCGCTATTATATATAACATATAACGCGCATCCGCAAAGTTCGAGCGCCCGTCTCGGTGCCGTCGTTTCCGGTGAAAGTTTCGCACAGGAGCTACCGAGTTAGGATATGAGACCACGAATCATGGCTTGACTTTATATATCAGTCAGCGTAGTACCTGACCAGACTGCGCGGTTGGACAAGCTAGGATGGACCAACTTCGGCCGCATATGACATAAGACCCATTTTCGCATGACGCGGGTCATCTGACCTTTATAATGTGTATATAGCTTTGAATGGAATTTGCACATAGTTTTTGGCATGGACTTATTGTTATGTTAATGTGTTGCACGCTTTCAAAAGCAGAGGGCATATATAAGATCAATTATACTACGGAGTTCATTTTCTGTTGCAAAATGAAATGCAATAAAGATTGTTACTCAGCGGTGTGTACAGTATGACAGCGTTGTCTGTCTGCGATGCATTTATACTGGTTCTAAGCTGGCATACTCACCAATTGGACTCAACCATCTGCTCGAACAAGAAATGATAAGTTCTACTAGCATAAACCTTTAATTGTAACTCATTTTAAAAATATTCATGTTATTTATATTATTCAATTTATTATTCAAAATTATAATTATTATTTCCTTTATTGTTGTTTTTCGCATTAAGAAACTTATTCGGCTTACGAAACTGAAAAATCCCATTGGAAAAAGAATCCCATGGGAGAAAAAATCCCATGGGATTTAAAAATCCCATGGGATTTAAAAATCCCATGGGATTTTTTGTTTTTTTTTAAACACGACTAAACGCATTAAAATATCGTAGTTGTTCATCATTTCATAAAATATGATGTTTCTGAAAGTTTCATGAATAAATCTCTCAAAATAAGAAAAAAATCCCATGGGATTTTTTTCTCCCATTTTAAAATGGGATTTTTTTATTACTAAATATTTTTATATATAATTGGCATAAAACCAATATACAGTCCTTAAATAACGTTAAAATACTTGCAAACGCAAATAAAACACGTTTTTTAAAATGTTCAAAATCCCATGGGATTTTTCTCCCATTTGCAAATTATGGGAGAAAAAAAATCCCATGGGAGAAAAAATCCCATGGGAAAATCGAAAATCCCATGGGAAAATGCAAAAATCCCATGGGAACCCCAACTTTGCTTATAAATTTCATAGTGAAGAAAACGCGTTTTTTGAGTGAAAATAACCAATTATTAATCAACGATAAGACTTTTATCGCATACTATGTCTCAAAGTAGCAAATCTTTAAGAAAAAGGGTACTTAAGTTTGCGAAATTTCGGTTTCGCAAAGTTTTTCCGGTGGCCGTTCATTAATACCTTGAATAGGAACTTAATTATCAAACAGTAGATTAGATCTCAAAATGATGTCTTATACAATATTTACTGTTAGATGCTAATGATGGCAGTTGTTCTGAACTTGAAGCCCCTTCACCGGAGATTCAGACCGAAGCTTGTCCAGATTATGACAGTGTACCCAAAGACGAAGCCGACCTGCATGATCAAGGAGCTAATATTAAACAGGATGCTAAATGTGATTCGCATAGAAATGTTCATATGGTTGAGGTGGATGGAAAATCAGTGAAACTTCAGGGGATTCTATCGAGAGGAATTATCACAGACGTGTGGGCGGGTAAGTTGTAGACAGGGTTGTTGTTATAAAATACTTTTAAAATATTAAGAACGCATTCACAATATATGTTCTTTATCTTAAAATTGTCTTAGTTTAAAGGTTAAAGGTGCGGTTTATAGTCTGCTTCGATATCGTAGGCATCTTCAGCCGACTGCGACATTAACCCCCCGATCTCTGGGATTTAAGTCTTCCGTTTACATATTGCGCCGTAGGCAGCCACGGCACATTGACTTATTTCCCTCACAGGTACCCATTTATACACCTGGGTGGAGAGGAGCCAGCGTGGGATTAATTTTTTGCTCAGAAAAATCCAGTGCCCTAAGCGGGAATAATAATAATAATAATTATACTACTACGACTACCACTTACAATACTAATAATAGTTGAAGTAGTAGAAGTAGTAGTAGTAGTAGTAGTAGTAGTAGTAGTAGTAGTAGTAGTAGTAGTAGTAGTAGTAGTAGTAGTAGTAGTAGTAGTGGTAGTGGTAGTGATAGTTGTAGTGGTAGTAGTAGTAGTAGTAGTAGTAGTAGTAGTAGTAGTAGTAGTAGTAGTAGTAGTAGTAGTAGTAGTAGTAGTAGTAAGTAGTAGTACTAGTATTTTCAAAGAAAATAAATTTGGTAACACTGTTAAAATAATTTAACATTCTTTTTACGTTCCCCTGTGTAATTGGTTTTAAAACACGCTTATTTTAAATCCAATTCATTGCGTTCTGAATTCACATTCTGCTACACTGAAAATTGTTATTTGGATATAAATCTTGCTTTAGGCAAGCTAGACGTTGCAGTTAAAACCCTCAAGCCTGGTCGGATGACGCAAAAAGCTTTCCTGGAGGAGGCCGAACTGATGTATCGTCTGCGTCACCCGAAGCTTGTCCAGTTGATAGCCGTCTGCACGAAGCCGTCCCACATAATCACAGAGCTCATGGTGAATGGTGCACTTCTAGATTACCTTCGGAAGGACCAAGGCAGAACAATCACGTTTAATATCATTACTAACATGGCTGGACAGGTATGGGACTGATAAAGCTCAGGGCTTTTTTACATTCATTCTTGTAGGTTTTGATGTAAAAATATAAACAATAGATAATAATGATGGTTTAGTTCGAAAATGGTTCCGTTTTATTAAAATTTATTAACTGTCTACCAGTGAACATTAAGGTCT
Organism: Dreissena polymorpha; assembly: GCF_020536995.1. Classification (NCBI taxonomy): domain Eukaryota; kingdom Metazoa; phylum Mollusca; class Bivalvia; order Myida; family Dreissenidae; genus Dreissena; species Dreissena polymorpha. The sequence continues at coordinate 75,093,493 of NC_068366.1, read as the reverse complement.
CATTGACCATCGTGCACTGGTCTATTTGGATCGAAATTCTTTCTTTGGCGAACACCCGTGCAGCCTGGGTAAATGTGACCTACTTTGGCTCCAAATTAAATATTTGTTTCCCTGAAAATGCACATAATGTAGTCGTGAAGACTCGGCGTCGACCTGTGAATAAACTCTTAATAACAAACACACACGCAAACTACAATTTATAATATAATGCTGCATACAGCATAGTGTTTCATGGCCTAAAACAACACGTCATTTGTAAACTCAACAAATAATTTGTTTGTATTAACACTGAGGATTTGAAAACGAAACTGTGTGTGTTTTTAACACCGTACAAGTAGGATTATGCGTAATATTTGCCGTGCTGCAACACAGAATCGTGTCATTGCGGCAACTGATATTTCAGTCAAGTGATAAAGATGACGCATCTTATCGTGATTATCTTATCTACACATGTGCCAGCATGTGGTGTCACAGTCATACCATTAAACGCTCGTAATCAAAAATTGTGACATCCACCTTGAAGAGAATGCGTTTGCGCCTCTATCGAAGATTTGTATTTAAAATGCGAATTGTCTTTCTAATATTATGTATCCGTAATAAGTGAAAGCAGAATATAAATTTGTGTTGTCTGTTAACAGTTCAATCTAAAAATTTTACATTTTATTTGGAAAATTTAATAAAGACATAGATCAGTTTAGGAATATAGAGAACATCGCCGGGACGGTTAAATATCAATTAATCATTTTTTTTCAACCTAAGCTTTAGTTTGTTTATATTAATTTCAAATTGATACTTGATTAAGAAACATAATTACAATTTCAGTTTATGGCAAAGGCAGATATGAACTGTTCAATAAAAAAAATGTACAACGGCCTGAACTTTTTCAAAGTTTATCTCAATTTAAATGAAGTAGTTCAGCAGATATTCAGTAGAGCAACCTGTACCTGGCTCTTTGTGTGTGATACTTACAAAGAATGTACAAAATAATTATTATCATAAATGCATGGTGTCAACGAGATTTGTATTAAATTATCAAGCATTAAAATTGAAAATTGAATATTTTTCACCTAAAATTAAATGTCATGTATTTTCATTTCATTTGTAATTTATTTCCATGTATTTACCGCATCGGGTAATTAATATACGCACCGCCTCCCCCTCCCCCGCCTCACCAATATATTTTTCCAACGTACTTGCCAAACAACGTAGTCTGGCTCTATAAAAATACATCTACTGCAATGCATGAGTCGTAATCTGACGTATTTTTTTCTAAAGTTTCAATGGTTCAATACTTTCCCATTGTTTGCATTAATTCTGGTTTCTTTATAAATACTACATGTACTGATTTGCGCGTCTTTATTTAGTAACAGATCATGGTCTTTTGCAACACGCACGCTTTCCATGCGAGGAAATTGACAGACGACAGCAACAATGTCGCGCCCTTATTTAAAAAAAGGGTTTAACATGATGTACATGTATATATAATGGTGTACGCTGTAGCTGTCTACAAATTGAGTCAATTTACTGTGCTGATCGCTATTTAAGAAGCCTAGTCATAAGATCATCATCTACAGTCCCATTGAACGGGAAGATACACACGCCAGAGGCTGAGGGTGTCACGGCTACATTGGGACTAAATACAAACCTGCCAACTACCCGCAATGTAACATTCCTAATACGTTTGAACATCTCTTCTTTGTATGTCCGGCATATACTCTAAAACGCCTAGAGCGGAGCGGAGGTATACTAGCGGCTTTCACAACAACATGTAATATAGACCGCAACCTATTGTTGATGCCGCCCAACGAAATCGCCCCACAGGTGCAGCTTCATGTGTTTAAATTTCTGCGTGACACAGGAAACCTTGATAAATTATAACACGTACATATCTCAAACTATTTTTAAGGAAAAATATAATTGCGAGCATATTTTCACTCGTTCACCCAAGAAATCAATTAATACAATTACTACAGTGCAAACTATCTATAATTAGCTCGACCAAATATAGCCCCAGTAAATAGGTCGTCATAGTGTATGTAGGAAAATTACATCAATACATAAATAGATATAGAATAATGTTAATAAATCAATATTTCTGTGTAAGTATATAAGTGCCAATGACTACCGCTAAACAAGGCAAAGATGTGGGGCCGTCTATGACGAACGTCCGCGGCCCTTTGGTCTGCGCCCAGATTAGGCGACATGATCCTGCAACATGTCTTTCAAAATCTGAGAAAACTGGATACCTCGTCAATATATATACGTACATGAGATACATCGGGGGTAAATCGTGCAAATAAATATGCTGATAACGGGAATCGACTATGAATGCATTATTAAATAAAACAATAACCCCATTGTACTTCGCATTAATGAGAAGGAACAACGACGTGAATATAAATAACAATAAATACAACAATATACTAGTGTCCAAATTTAATGTATTATAAGGCTACTCATATATCTTAACAAATTTTTCTTTAACTACATACCAACAATAAATCGTTTACTACTTCACCACTATCTTGCACAAGAAACACCAATATATTTAGCTATAGACTAATTTGAAGACGTCAACGTTTTATAATTACTTCCCCTACAATAGAAAATATATAAGGAAACTCGCATTCTACCAACGATCAAAATCTAAATAATTCTTTTTCCGATTTTTTTCTGGTGGAATTCAATTTAAATCTAAAAGTATATCCGCATTTAATAAATGAAATAAGAGATATAACGAGGCATCTCGCGTTTACTTTGAATTACCTCCCCTTAGCTGATCGGAATATCAAAAATACGCATATGCACGAATGTGTTCCCTACAAAGCGTGATATTAAACCGCGTGCCCGTGCCACTCGTTCTCCAATTACTCAATCAATACGGTGCAAGCTATCTACAAACATCACGACCAAATACAACTCCAGTAAACAAGTGGTCAGAATAAATATACATGTAGGGAATTAGGAACAAAACATAAATATACTTATAAAACCTGTATCCTGTCTACCTATTCCGATCCATACATTATAGCCACGAGTGGTCCGGACCCTGCTCGGGTTGCATCTTACGGTAACCTACAGGCCAGGCCCGAGCAATGATCTGAAACAACCTATAGTTACCCCAAAGCAGGGCATAGACGACGGGCCGCATCATAGTGCGTCATCTGCCCCTGGGACTGTGCCCTGTAGGGCGCCATGGACACGAGCAGACTGTCATGTTGCAAATAAAACCTCAGTACAACATCGACAACACACACTTCCGCGAGGGACGTTAAACGGGGGACGGGGGGAGGCAGTTTATCGGTGCTCTACACCGGGCACTTTAAAGAAACAGGTTCGCCTCTGGAAGCGGGGCGTTTCCTATATCCCGCTCGAACCCCCAATTTCACCTCTCCTGGGGCGTAGAACACAATAAGATCACACCCAACTCAGTAAACAAACTATAAACAAACAAACAAATCATAAATGGTAATAATTATAATCAATCTTCGGTGAATAACCGAGCAGTTGGGGTAAATTTGACCTTCTTTGGTTCAAAATTAAAATATTTCCCCCTGAAATATCACAGGGGCAGGTAAGCACATAAGGTAGTCGTGAAGACGCAGCGATGACCTGTAAATAAACTCTGACATTCACACACACACACAGATGTCTACACAGGCAGCGAATAGTATCACGTTGCTGAAAAAAAACGTTGTAAATCAGTTTTATAAACGGACATGATGAAATAAACATGTACTGACATTAAATTGCTACCGCGTTCAATTGTTACAGGTTATTGTTTTCACAGTTAACTTGCCATACGCAATTAATTGCTCACCATTTGCATTGAAATTGTCATAAGTAGCAATGTTTAACAGTTTGTTTGTACCAATTGTTTGCAGTAAAAATGTGTGATAATGATCAAAGATTTATAAATAAACAAAGATTAGCGTTATTGGGTGATCACGCCCGGTGACGAAATTTCAATCATCTTATCGTGATAATCTTATCAACACATGCGCAGACATGTGGTGTCACAGACATAACAGTAAACACACTGAATCCACCTCGGGGACATGGTCTCCCTTGAAGAGATGTGTATTCAAAATGTGTATTGTCTTGCAAATATTATTAATCCATAATAAACGAAACCAAAATCAATATACACTTCAACACCGTTATTTCGAAGTCGTCGGGACCGTTAAAAAAACTTCGGATTAACGATAATTCGAAATAAACATTTGACCGAAGACTTCTTTGATTCGGTAAAAATAAAACGTTGTGGAATTCGCATGGTTCGGTTACACGCTTACTGAAAAGCGTAAACTAGTCAGATAGCAATAGATTTCCACGTGTAACAAACGGAGGAATAAACGATTCTTTTTCTTTCTTTTTTTGTCTCATTACACAACATATAAAATATAACGAATATCACAAATGATCAGACATACATACATATGAATACATTTTCGGAAATGAATTAACATTTTTTTTAAACTAATACGCGATGTCTCTCTGAACACCGGCGTTCGCGCAGACGACAAAGGTGTAATTATCGGCTTTTGACGCGCCACGACAAAGGTGTCAAATTACGCTCAGTATTTTGCAGTTTTGACTTCGGATTCAAGATTGATAATTAGGTGCGAATTATAGTGTTGGGACCGACTGAATCCCTTCGAATTAACGATTTCTTCGGTTTAACGAAGTTCGGATTAACAATGAAATTTTACATTAAACAAAGAAGAACCAAACTCGGGACCCGAAAAATACTTCGAAATAACGGTGACTTCGGATTATCTGTGTTCGAAATAACGGTGTTGAAGTGTATTTGTTTCCTGTTTTATAGTTTATTCTAAAATGTACACTTTATTAGGAAAATTTAATTTATTCATATATCAGTTTAGGAAATATAGAGCACATCGCCAGAACAGTATAGTATAAATTAGTATATTTTCGGCCATAGCTTTTTATATTACCTCTTAATTTTCTAACATGAAATGTAACTTTAGAAATAGTTAATTTTTAGGCAAAGGCGGATATGTACTTTTCAATAAGACAAATCTGCATCGGTAATGAATATCTCCGAGACTGTTCACGTTTAAATAAAAAAAATCTTAGTCTTGTACATATTTATTACTTGTTATGCCCCTAGAACAAAGGTTCTGGGGGCATATTAAAATCGCACCGTCCGTCCATCAGTCCGTAAGTCCGTCCGTCTGGATTAGTTTCCGCTCAATAACTCGAGCAATTGTCACTAGATCTTCACCAAACTTCATGAAAATGTGTAAGGCAATAACATCTAGGTCAAGTTCGATAATCGGCCAAATTGACCCAGACACTCTTGAGTTACGGCCCTTGAATCATTAAAATTGTTTTTTTTTCTCGTTTCCGCTCAATAACTCGAGCAGTTATCTTCAAATCTTTACCAAACTTCATGAAAATGTGTAAGACAATAACATCTAGGTCAAGTTCGATAATCAGCCAAATTGACCCAGACACTCTTGAATTACGGCCCTTGTATTGTCGTAATTTTTTTTTTCTCGTTTCCGCTCAATAACTCGAGCAAATGTCATCAGATCTTTACCAAAATTCATGAACATTTGTAAGGCAATAACATCTTGGTCAAGTTTGATAATCGGCCAAATTGACCCGGACGATCTTGAGTTACGGCCCTTGAATTATCGTATTTTTTTTTGTTTCTCGTTTCCGCTCAATAACTCAAGCAAATGTCATCAGATCTTCGCCAAACATCATGAACATGTGTAAGGCAATAACATCTAGGTCAAGTTCGATAATCGACCAAATTAACCAAGACACTCTTGAGTTACGGCCCTTGAATCATTAAAATTGGCTTTTTTCTCGTTTCCGCTCAATAACTCGAGCAGTTATCTTCAGATCTTTACCAAAATTCATGGACATGTGTAAGGCAATAACATCTAGGTCAAGTTTGATAATCAGCCAAATTGACCCAGACACTCTTGAATTACGGCCCTTGTATTGTCGTAAAATTGTTTTTTTTTTTCTCGTTTCCGCTCAATAACTCGAGCAGTTGTCATCAGATCTTTACCAAACTTCATAAAAATGTGAAAGGCAATAACATTTAGGTCAAGTTTGATAATCGGCGAAATTGACCCAGACGATCTTGAGTTACGGCCCTTGAATTATCGTATTTTTTTGTTTCTCGTTTCCGCTCAATAACTCGAGCAAATGTCATTAGATCTTCGCCAAACTTCATCAACATGTGTAAGGCTATAACATCCAGGTCAAGTTCAGTAATCGGCCAAATTGACCCAGACACTCTTGAGTTACGGCCCTTGAATCATCGTAAAATTGTTTTTTTCAAGTTTCCGCTCAATAACTTGAGCAATTGTCATCAGATCTTCACCAAACTTCATAAAAATGTGTAAGGCAATAACATCTAGGTCAAGTTCGATAATCGGTCAAATTCACCCAGACGATCTTGAGTTACGGCCCTTGAATTATCGTAATTTTGTTTTTCTCGTTTCCGCTCAATAACTCGAGCAAATGTAATCAGATCTTCGCCAAACATCATGAAAATGTGTAAGGCAATAACATCTAGGTCAAGTTCGATAATCGGCCAAATTGACCAAGACACTCTTGAGTTACGGCACTTGAATCATTAAAATTGGCTTTTTTCTCGTTTCCGCTCAATAACTCGAGCAGTTGTCTTCAGATCTTCACCAAAAATTCATGAACATGTGTAAGGCAATAACATCTAGGTCAAGTTCGATAATCAGCCAAATTGACCCAGACACTCTTGAATTACGACCCTTGTATTATCGTAAAATAGTTTTTTTGTCTCGTTTCCGCTTAATAACTCGAGCAAATGTCATCAGATCTTCACCAAACTTCATGAAAATATGTAAGGCAATAACATCTAGGTCAAGTTTGATAATCGGCCAAATTGACCCAGACACTCTTGAGTTACGGCCCTTGAATTATCGTTAAATTGGATTGTTCTCGTTTCCGCTCAATAACTCAAGCAAATGTCATCAGATCTTCGCCAAACTTCATGAACATGTGTAAGGCTATAGCATCTAGGTCATGTTCGGTAATCGGTCAAATTGACCCAGACACTCTTGAGTTACGGTCCTTGAATCATCGTAATTTTTTTTCTCGTTTCCGCTCAATAACTCCAGCAAATGTCATCAGATCTTCGCCAAACATCATGAAAATGTGTAAGGCAATAACAAGTAGGTCAAGTTCGATAATCGGCCAAATTGACCCAGACACTCTTGAGTTACGGCCCTTGAATCATTTTGAATCATTTTTTTCTCGTTTCCGCTCAATATCTCGAGCAGTTGTCTTCAGATCTTCACCAAAACTTCATGAACATGTGTAAGGCAATAACATATAGGTCAAGTTCGATAATCAGCCAAATTGACCCAGACACTCTTGAATTACGGCCCTTGTATTTTCGTAAAATTGTTTTTTTTTTGTCTCGTTTCCGCTCAAAAACTCGAACAAATGTCATCAGATTATCACTAAACTTCGTGAAAATGTGTAAGGCAATAACATCTAGGTCAAGTTTGATAATCGGCCAAATTGACCCAGACATTCTAGAGTTACGGCTCTTGAATTATCGTAAAATTGTTTTTTCTCGGTTCCGCTCAATAACTCGAGCAAATGTCATCAGATCTTCGCCAAACTTCATGAAAATGTGTAAGGCTATAACATCTAGGTCAGGTTCGGTAATCGGCCAAATTGACCCAGACACTCTTGAATTACGGCTCTTGAATCATCGTAAAAAAAAAATTCTCGTTTCCGCTCAATAACTTGAGCAATTGTCATCAGATCTTCACCAAACTTCGTGAAAATGTGTAAGGCAATAAAATCTAGGTCAAGTTTGATAATCGGCCAAATTGACCAAGACACTATTGAGTTACGGCTCTAGAATTATCGTCAATTTGGGTTTTTTCTCGTTTCTGCTAAATTAATCGAGCAAATGTCATCAGATCTTCACCAAACTTCATGAACATGTGTAAGGCAATAACATCTAAGTCAAGTTCGATAATCGGCCAAATTGACCCAGACACTCCTGAGTTACAGCCCTTGAATCATCGTAAAATTGTTTTTTTTTCTCGTTTCTGCTCAATAACTCGAGCAAATGTCATAGGATCTTCACTGAACTTCATGAAAATGTGTAAAGCAATAACATCTAGGTCAAGTTCAATAATCGGCCAAATTGACCCAGACACTCCTGAGTAACGGCTGTTTAATCATCGAACAATTGCGTGTTTTCTCGTTTCCGCTCAATTACTCGAGCAAATGTCATAGGATCTTCGCCACACTTCATTTAAATGTGTACGGTCATATGATCTAGGTCAAATTCATAATCAGCCAAATTGACCAAGACACTCCTAAGTTACGGCCCTTGAATCATCGAAAAATTGAGTTTTTTCTCGTTTCCGCTCAATAACTCCAGCAATTGTCATCGGATCTTCACCAATCTTTATACAATGTGTAAGGCAACAAAATCTAGGTTAAGTTTGATAATCAGCCAAATTTACCCAGGCACTTCTGAGTTACGGCCCTTGAATCATAAAAAGATTGCGTTTCCGCTCGAAAATTGCTCATAACTTCTATGTCTTCGCTTCAGATGTAGCCTTCATATTTGGTATGCATGTGTATATAGACAAGGCCTTTCGATAGGCATACACATTTGGGCCCCTTTGACCTTGAACTTAGGGTCCGCGTTTAGGTTTCGAATCTGCGTTTAGGTTTCGAAAAAGCGTTTTTCGGGGGCATATGTCTTCCGATGGAGACAGCTCTTGTTATTATTGTTATTACCTTGAAAATGATATGTACATCAGAAGTATTTATATACTTTTAAATTGTTTAACTCGGCCTATAATCTCTCAAAGTATTTGTTATGTAATACCCGCGAAAATGTTTAAGTTAAAGTTATAAACTGTAGATTTTGAAATCACCTTTATACTTGTACTTTATTCATTATTTCCAGAAAGAAATGATTGAGGTTAAGGCAATTGAAATGTGTACTTGTAAAAAAGCTAACTCGGCCTTAAATACTATTATTACGTTTCATTACTTAATATTGGTTCAGAGACTCATATGTTTTCAAATCTATTATGTTTTTTTTTAAATCACGTTTAATATATCAACGCTGCTATAAATATCGAAACGTTTTCATGTTTGAAATATTTTCAGTTCTATTGTGCGAAGTTATGAAATGTTGTGTATTGGAATCAAGCGGGCAGACAAGCTGCAGTAGCGAATGATAACGCCAGATAATAGAGTGAGACTTGCGGCTGCTCGATTGATGAATAATCGATTTTTATTCAGGTTTAAAACACATAATATACAAGTTATAAATCACATTTACATAACAATTATTACTAAAAGTATTTGTGAGATTGCTGCTGAACAAAACCTATGGTCTAAAACTGACATAACAATTATATGAATTAATATATGACAATTAGAAGGAACATAAAAGTGCAACAAAATAAAAAGGTCTTAAGAATGCCTATCACCTCAAATTAGTTTTGAAGGAAACAGATCAGCAACGACCTCAGTCTTAAAATATGGTTGCTCTATTGGTATTTAATTTATTGCTTAAATATCACAGTAATTTATTATATTACTTAAAGGGATCTTTTCACGCTTTGATAAATTGACAAAATTGAAAAAAGTTGTTTCAGATTCGTAAGTTTTCGTTTTAGTTATGATATTTGTGAGGAAACAGTAATACTGAACATTATCCATGCTCTAATATAGCCATTATATGCATCTTTTGACGATTTTAAAACCTAAAAATTATAAAGCGTTGCGACGCGAAACGATTGAATAATTTGGAGAGTTCTGTTTTTGTCGTTAAATTTTGTGAAACTACGAAGATTGCTTTTATAAGGTATAAAATACGTCAAGAATGTGTACTCGGCGAAATAGCTCAGTAGGCTAAAGCGTTTTTACTTCAGGACTCTGGCAGGACTCCAGGGGTCACTGGTTCGAAACTTGCTCCGGGCAATGTTCTTTTCCTTTTTTTAATTTATTTCTTGATTTTTTACTGGAGCTTTTATGATCCAATGTTTACATTTATCAATATAAAGCATTTAATGAATAAGTTAAAAAAATGCCAAAATCTGTGAAAAGGCCCCTTTAAATATCACAGTTATGCATGTATGTCACATATATGTACTATAACATACTTTCAGTATAAACTGTTAATTAGATATATTATAGAAACAAAATCACAACTTTGGGAAACTAAGTATGTAAATGAAATAACTTTGATAAAACAGTGTAAAAACCTAGGATTGCCCATGAAAGCCCGAAAGCTTATTTCCAATGGGATCCTGTTTAGGTTATACTTACTATAATATAATCCTATGTGAAAGTTACACATAATAAACAACACGTCCCTGATAATTATTGAGTATACATGTAAGTTGTTAGATTCTATAATATATTTGCCATGATGACTAGATCACAAATATTCTAATTGTAACAATTAAGGTGTTTAAAAAAATTACAATAGATGATTCTTAACAGCTAGTTTGAACTTATGTTTGTTATCATTTTTTTATTGTATCTGACAGAGCATTCAAATCACTAATTGCACTGTAGTAAAAGGTAACATTTCCTTTACCATAGCATTTGGGCACTCTGAAATTGTATGTATTTGCCCTTGTGAGTATCTTTAACAAAGATAAAATAAATTAAAATGTTCTTTCAAGTATGATGGACACTTGTCTTTAACAATTTCAAATACATGGTTCAGTCTTAATTGCTTATTTCTATTCTCAACATTAAGCAATGACATATCAGACATATTAATACAATATCTAGGACCTATTCCATAAATAAATCTCACAATTTTATTTTGACATATCTGTAATTTGTCTTTTAGACCTTTATTTTAACTTGGATACCAAGAGGAACAAGCATAATCTATGTGACACTAAATCAATGCAGAACTTAAGTATTTTCTAGTTCTTGTATCTAAATACATTTCTATACATAAATTTAAGACGAGAGTTAAATTGCTAACAATTTTGTTAACAATATTTTCACCAGATAATGTGTTATCAATACTAACACCCAGATATTTTACAGCAGTCGTGGGTTCAATTGTATGCCCCTTTCATTCAATTTTAAAATCTTTCAGTTGTTTTAACATTCTCTTCGTTCCATATACAATAAATTCAGTCTTCCCTAAATGTACGGATAATTTATTGTCTACTTACAAGTCTGAACAAGAATCCATGACACAGCTTAATTTTGTTTAGAGATAACATTTTTGTCTCTATGAGCATACTAGATAGCACTATCACCAGCATATAAAATCAATTTACAATCAGGGTCGATACTTATAATCATATCATTCACATAACATAAAAATAGAAGAGGTCCCAGAATACTACCTTAGAGTACGCCACAAGTAACAGGTTCGAATTTAGAAAATACTTATTTACGCAAACAGTTTGCTTTTGTCCAGATAAATACGACATGATCCAGTCTGTATTGTCAATACCCATTATCTTCAATTTGCCACATAAAATTGTGTGGTCTACCGTATCGAACGCTTTCTTAAGCATTATTATTTCTAATGTGGTCCATTAAATGGCACGTGATATTGATTTCGTTTTGGGCGAATTCCAGATACTTTCTATTGGTCCGAATGGATGTTTCCAATCTGTATTTATTTATAGATCGTTGCTTTAATACATTAAAATATTGCTCATGCGTAGGGCTGAAAAGGCGGAGTTATTATCGCGAGTTACAGCTCGCGATAATAACTTCGCCTTTCAGCCCTACGCATGCGCGGTACTAGCAAATGCTCACAATATAAACTCCGCATTTTAATCCGTACGCATGCGCAGAGTGCTTGCATCCCTATTCAGCTCTAACAATCCCAAACAATCCGTATTCAACCCACACAAATCCCTAAAAAAACCTAGAAAGATTGTTAAAGATTAATCCCTAAAAAAACCGGATTGTTAGAGATTAATCCCCAAAATATTCATCCCTAAGCAACCTCTTATTTGCGGAACAAAATCCCTAACCCTACTGTATCAAAAAATATGACAGAAAGAGGGCATGGCAATATTCCTTACATGGCTTTATTTAAATCTATTGAACACTCTAGAAGTCACACTTTAAGTTGAATCTTCATTTTTTTCTAATAATAGCTTGGCTGATTTCACTCATTGTAATGGTTTGTAGTAAAACCTTGTTGCCATGGGATGGGGATGTCTTCCGTATATGACTAAAGTGAAACCTTGTTAACACGATAAAATTCACAATTTAAGTACAATCGTAATATTAATTGGTCAGAACATTTGTTTAAATGATATCTTGACTTAGTATAAAAATGGTTCAGGTCTGTTTTAAAACATGGCTGCCGGCTGCTAGGAAAAATGACAGTTTTCCTTATATGAATACAGTGATACCTAGATTTATTGGCCTGATTTATTTTCCAATCTTCATGAAATTTGGTTAGAGCATTTGTCCCAATGAAATTTGATTGTGAAACTGGGCTACGTGTGGTCGAAAACTTGATCAGGTGGTCAAATAGATAAAAGCTTATGAACACTCTAGAAGTTGAATGTTTTTAAATCTTCCTAAAACATTTGTTCTAGCGAAATTTAAGCAAAGTTAGAAAATAAATATGTGCATAGGAAACAAATATTTATGTTTCATAAAGTACCTTTATTATTATTCTCAACTCTACCTAAGAATAGTAAAGTTCCTAGGGGTCTTTAGTGAGCGCCTTTTGGCCCATGGTCCGCTTGTTGTTTAACCCCGTAAAATATTATAATTATGTTTTCATTTAATTGTATTCATTTATAGATGCAAATGATATATAGATACGAAGGAAGTTATGGATGTTTTTAGCACTCGACTATTGTTTATTCTAGGTCAGAAACTTTAAACGTGATGAACGGCATAACATTGCCTGTAGTCATGCATTATTATGATCACATGTACATTTAAATGTGCATGACTGCAAGCTTTGCATAAGCCTTTCTCGTATTTTTTTATTCAGGCTCACTTATATTTATAACCTAGTACTACTTTTCTTATGTGATAATTGACCATATTCTAAGCATGCAATGTTCGACATTTTGACAACTTCATCCGTATTGTTTGGAATATGGCAGCATATAAAGTCAACCAAAAATACCTGTGATAAAGAATTGGAAGCATATTTAAATAATGCTTAAGATGAATTGAGTTGTTGAAAAAACAACAAACTTTTGAAACCTGGGATTGACAGTCCAGCTTTTCAGAATCCTCATCATACAAGTCAAAGTGGTCTTGGTTGATAAGTGCTCAACCAAAGGAGCTCGCAGGGTCAAGTTTGAAGAATATTCAATATCCTTTGTATTTGTTACACACATTTGGTTGTTTTCCAGATCGCTGATGGCATGGCATATTTGGAGGCTGAGAATTGTGTACACCGCGACCTTCGTGCGGCCAATATTCTGGTTGGGGAGCACCATGAGGTCAAGGTCGCAGACTTCTTTCGCGCTCGATTCATTCAGGATGATTTCTATGAGGCACCTGAAAGTGAGATTATATTTTTTGTCATTAAAAAAAAATGAATGTTTAAATTGTTGTTTTCTTATTTCGTGTTTTATGTCAGAAACCACACATCATAATTTGAGTAGTTTTTCTATATTTTACATTGATTATCAAACATAAACTTTACCATAAAATCAAGTGCCACAGACATTTTCTTTTTTTACATTGTTTTCAGGCAAGACATCCAATTAATACTAACATATCACATGTTTAACATTCATTGAATATTATAATTTTACAAAGAAGTGGATCTTGTATGGTTGCTATCGATTCTATTTATGGAAATAAAATTTGTATCAATAGCTGGGAAGGTCTTGAAAGTAATGGAGGCAAAATCAGATCTGCGTATGAAATGGCCTGCACCTTCAAAGAAGATCATTGAACATTTGTTTCTAGACACTCAGTTTCTAATTTCTTTTCAGACACTATTTTGCCTACCAAATGGATTGCCCCCGAGGCTGCATTTGATCGCAAGTTCAGTATCAAGTCAGACGTCTGGTCATATGGTGTTCTACTGTATGAGTTAATCACATTTGGCAGTGTACCATATCCAGGCAAGTCAATCAAACATTTGTTTCTTTGTTTTAGTTTATACTTATTATCCCCTGCCAAAGGCGGAGGCGAGGGGATATGGAATCGGCGTTCTCTGTCGGTTGGTCCGTCCGTTTGTTAGTCCGTCTGACAAAATTTATTTTTTGGTGGGGGATATCAGTTCAACGAATTGTTTATTTTAGCTTGATTGAATGTGAAGTCCATAACTTACTGATCCTTGAGTAAGTTTCCTAGGCTTACTCTTTTGTTTGCATAATAAGCAAATGCCATGAACTGCAATATGTATTTTGTAAAATTTATCATAAACAACAAAACGGATGAAAAAGAAGCTTTCTATTAAAAATTTTAATTTTTAATTAGGAGGGTGTTAATAAAATGATAAGACAGTAATAATGAAGTTGGTTCCTTTCTTATGTTGCATGGCAGCTGTTTGCTTATTTTGCTAAAGTAAATTTTAATCAGACTCAACTTTCATATTAGAAAACTTGCCTACTGTGCAAATTATTTATCCAATGCCATGGTTTTTACTCAGCCCATGAATTACCGTGATGTTTCATGTTAAATGGTTACTCTACATATCGTCCCAGGTATGAACAGTCATGTGGTGCTAAACCGGGTCAAGAAGGGCTTCCGCATGCCCCGCCCTACTGATGGTCCCATCCCCTGTCCTGACCCCTACTATGAGCACATGCTCAAGTGCTGGAACCGATCGCCCGAGACCAGACCCAACTTTGCTTACCTTCAGGACTTCTTCAACAGCTATATGTTGTCCGCTGAAGGATAATATAAGCCTATGGATTAGGAAAGAGAGTTATAATCAAATCAACAATGAACTGTACAGTATAATCCGATGGACTTGGGAAGGACAAATTTATTCCTCAATCCTGCTTGATTAAAGCAGGTAGCCATTCAACACTTTCGCCATCCTTCCAGACTTCTTCAACATTTATTATTTGTTCGAAAAAAACGAAATGTTTGCCAGTTGTCTAGGGTCATGACTTCACAAGTTCAATGAAGTTGTACAGTGATGAAGCTGAAAACATATGAGCCGTGCTCTGTGAAAAGGGGGTTTAATGCATGTGCGTAATGTGTCGTCTCAGATTAGCCTGTGCAGTCCGCACAGGCTAATCAGGGACGACACTTTCCGCTTTTAT
Organism: Dreissena polymorpha; assembly: GCF_020536995.1. Taxonomy (NCBI): domain Eukaryota; kingdom Metazoa; phylum Mollusca; class Bivalvia; order Myida; family Dreissenidae; genus Dreissena; species Dreissena polymorpha. Next base: position 75,078,236 of record NC_068366.1, on the reverse strand, counting down.
GATATTTTTCGTTTAAAGAAAGTCTCTTCTTAGCAAAAATTATGTTTAGGCGGAAAGTTCCTTTATACACATGCATTAAACCCCCTTTTCACAGAGCACGGCTCCTAGTTTTTCTGACTGCAGCTGAATTACAGATAATGTGTTCATGCACATGGAATTGACCTGCATCTTCTAAGAGCATATCATTGGTATACTGCAATTCATTCAAGCACATGGAACTTACTGGTATGCCATATAGATTTGTAGAACTTCTTGTAAGAGTATTTTAATGGTACCTGGTAATTAGCATACCACATGTTAGCTGTTTTTCATGCACAGTTCTAATTGAAGCCTCACTTAAGCAATATGTGATCTCCCAGTACATTGTTAAGCTTGTTCAAATTTAATGTTTCTATTGTCTTTTTATTTCCTCATCATTATGTTTAAATCACAACAGGCACTTTGATGTTATTATCTGGGTTATTGAAACAATCGAAAGACTTGAATGTTTCAAAATGTATTTTTAATGAAGAAACTACTTCCAGATAGATTTGTTCTTCAGTTGTTTAATTCAGACGATTACAGCTTTTCACTTTTGTTGATAGTTTATATAGATTTAATTTCAATAATGATATTTAATTGCATTTTATTCTTCTGAAAACATGTTCGTTACATTCCATTTACAATTATTATAATAATAATAGAATTACATGAATGATTCAAGAAATACATTGTCGATTTTAGATTAGAAGTATATTTTTAAGTGGAATGAAAATGCAGGCTAAAGTGAAAGAATCCAATTCATTATTTACTTTTGGTTGTGTATAATTTGAACATTAATTAGCTTCTTTAAAAATAGCATGTTAATGTTTTAAGAAGTTGAAAATTAGCCTAGTATTTCTTTTGTAATTTTGCTCTGTATACTTTATATGAATTAAGAATATCGACAAATTATTGTATAATGACCATTTACATTTTTGTTCATAAGTAGTTTACAAGCCGTTAAATGTTTGTGGATTTGGTCCATTAAAAAAAACAGGCAGCATTGAAGTTGGTTCTATTGTTACTTAATATGTTAAAGTAAATGGCAGAACAATGTAAACTGAACGTTTATGAAGCCACTTGAGCTATAGACAAAAAAGCATGCATAATAACATAATGTCTGATTGTAAAGTAAAACAAATTGTTAAGTAAAACAAACTCGTTAAAAGTGTTTACTGTACAAACGTTAATATATTTGGATAAATGTCGGTTGAGCATGTGCCTATTGTATCTGGTATAGGGATATAAAAACAAAGATACTATATTTTCATTTCAACTCACACAACTTTACTTTGATAATTGCACTGGTACATTATTTGATTTTAATAGCCATATTAATGCCTACCTACATATGTGTGTATCAAATGCACAGAGGGGCCCATACATGAAACCAATTGAAGAAGGAAGTAGTTCTAATGATCATCTTTTTATTTATTTTGAACATTAGTTAGTCTTCAAGTACCTTATTTTAAGTAAATTGTACATTTGTGTTTGGTCAATGTTCAACTGTTGCATCTGTTGAATACTTTGCTAAAAGTGACTCTTCCCTTTACTGTATTAATGTATGTTAAGTTTTCATTATGAAGTATATTTTATTTAAATGCTATAGCATCTGGCCAGAACAATGAAGTTACATGGAACAATTTTTTCTACTGTACATATTAATATATTGGCCGATTATTTTAAACAAAATAAAAAAAGATACTGGTAATACCATTATCTGTGATTTTGTGTTATAACCCCCAAATAACCATTATCTATGATGTTGTGTTATAACTCCCAAATAACCATTATCTATGATTTTGTGTTGTAACCACCAAATATTTTATAGTTCATTTTATTTACATTGGTTTCCTTTTTTTACTGGCATCCGTGTGCAGTTTTCCTTCATGGAACAGAACTGTGTAGGTTTTAAAAAATCTGCTTCATCATGTAAGCGTAATTTAATATTTTTCTCAACTTCAAGGGGAGATGATCCTTAACTCATTGTTACGTTGCTCATTTACGATAGGGGTTGAGTACTCATTGATATGAAAACACATTAAAAGTTTTAATGTGTTTACGAACCCCCACCCCCACCCTCTCACACATATATTTCATGGGTATAATAAAAACAAAAAATGGTTACAATAAAACAGCATATTTATTTAATCTAAAATGTCTACATCAATTCAAAAAGTTAACATAGAACACAAATAAAATAGTTTGATTCTACTTGGGCTCGAACCTTGGGCCTCTCACATGTGAAGCGAGCGTGTAACCACTACACTACGGGACCGCTTGAAAAATCAAATTCTAACTAAGATATTAATAAGCTAATAATAGTCGGTTTAAATGTTAACCCGGAAGTTTAAACGCAGGATAGTGAGCGGGGTTAAAAGTGCATACCAAAGGGCCTGCGGAGACGATTGTACGTAAGATTGTGTACAAAGCCAGCTACGACAGTGTACATTTGAAATAAAATGATAAAGCGGTAATCCTTTCCTAAACACTTTAGCATAACCTCCGTTTAAAAAAAATTCACTACACCATCATAACTTAACTCGAATGAGTGTTCATTTGCAATCACGGTTTAAAAACAAAAGTTCATTTATTTGCTGTTCCGAACTGTTACTAATATATCCGAACACTCAACTCTGATGGTTTTAAATTCTTTGCATGGCGTTGCAAGGTTGACTATTTATTACTTGTTTATTCTATTTAAAATAACTCGCATTTTCGATTTTGATGTCTCAATCAGCGAAGGCACCACTTGTTGTAAATTTAACTTCAGACCAAGAGATTAAGTATATTACGAACATTTTAAGTAATAACATATTGCCGATAGACGAGGGAGGATTCTTATCTGTTTCCACTTTATCAATTTAACCAATAATTTAATTGTTTGCAGCACTTGTAACCGTGCCTAGCGACAAGTGACCAATTGACGTAATGTCATGTACAAAACTATCATTTTCGAATATGCCCACATGCTGTCACTAAGTCAAACGAGCCTTCTAGAACTGGATCTTAAATGAAACGTCAATGCAGATACTTTTCCCGATTTCATCAAAGCCTCTATGAACTTATCCACTGCACAATCATGATTCAAATCTTAAATGTATCGACTATTTGATCATCTTTCATTTCAATGCATATTATTTTGCTGTCTCTGTGAATAGTAGTCTGGTAGTATCGTGGTTCCGAATAGAAAGCTTCTTTAATGTATCGGTTTAATGAATTTCATTTTGCTATGCATAATAATCTGAAGGTTGCATAAGTGTCGAATCTCCACGGATATTCCAAATAGTATTGCTTTCTTTATTATCGTTTTTTATTCGGTTTTAGAGAATTATTGATTTCATTCATGACATCCTGAACATCGAGCGTAATCTGTGAATAATAGTGTCCTCAAATTGCGAAGTAGAAATAGGTCACTTCAAATTTACTAAACTAATTTACAAAGCAGGTATGCACTTAAAATATATAAGACTTCCATCCTCTGTTGAATTGTCCAATAACAGTTTTACCACAGATTTGCCTCTATACAGCAAATCAAGGGTACCGTTCTCTGATCAGTTTGCTGGTTGTTTTTCTGGATGATTATCTGTGTTATTAATGTAACACATGAAGCTTTCCATGTTCATTCTCTATGAAAAAAAAACACAGAAACGATACGCTTTTTCAAATGATTGGTGTCTCCTAATTATGTTCTTTATAACGTCACTTTCTCTGGTCAAGTCATCGTATGCAATATAAATCGTTTTTGTTATGAGAAAGTCTCATATCGTTCCGTGTAATGCATGAAAAGAAAATCTTGATTAAGGACGTATGCTGCAGTTTTAATGCAAATCTTGCTCCACCTAGAATTTGATATTTTTTGGTATTTAGGTAGAACCATCTGTTGTGGATAGAAAAATAAAATAAAAATCATGGGTCACCGATGTTGTTCATTTTTTATTCGCACTTGAACAACAAGCATATTTCAGCACAAGAACAGTTAACCAATAAGGTAATAACATATAAACTTGAGTAAATTAATGAGAACAGTGTTGAAAACAACCTCTATTTATCATAAAACATGTGATACTGATTTAATTTGACTGCATTTCTAAAAAAATAACATGAATTGATTGATTCATGATTTTCATCATTTTTTAACAAAAACAAAAACAACAGAATTATACGTATGAAAATAAATAAAATGCAAATTTCATGTTTTTTTTTCAGAACTTTTGTTTCTTAGATACGTGAGTTAAGTTTGAAAATGGTTCCGGTCCGTTGAAAAACATGGTTGCCAGGGGGACGGGGCAGTTTTCCTTATGTTTATATAGTAAAAAGGCTTATAAACAATCATGAATTAAGGTCATGTAACATGCGAAACAACTCTTCTAAATATTGCATTTAAGTTTATAGTAGTTACTCACCTTTGATTATAAATGTTTTCATAATAATACAGTGTATTTGTGTGTATCATTTATGTGTTAATTGTTTTTCGAGGTTGGATGTTTTTTCGAAGAAAAGGGGGCATATAGTGATCGGACTGTCCGTCTGTCTGTCAGTCTTTCCGTCACACTTTGCGTTAAGGTTTCGAAAAATGCTCATATCTTCTATGTCCCTTGAGATATAACCTTCATATTTGGTATGCATGTGTATATGGACAAGGCCTTTCCATACGCACAACAGTTTTTACCCCTGTGATCTTGACCTTGAACTAAGGGTCCGTGTTTAGGTTTCGAAATCTGCGTTTAGGTTTCGAAAAATGCTAAGACTTCTTTGTCCCTTGAGATATAACCTTCATATTTGATATGCATGTGTATATGGACAAGGCCTTTCCATACGCACAACAATTTTTACCCCTGTGACCTTTACCTTGAAGTTAGGGTCCGCGTTTAGGTTTCGAAATCTGCGTTTAGGTTTCGAAAAATGCTCATAACTTCTATGTCCCTTGAGATATAACCTTCATATTTGGTATGCATGTTTATATGGACAAGGCCTTTCCATGCGCACAAAAATTTTGACCACTGACCTTGACCTTGAATTTAGGGTCCGCGATAAGGTTTCGAAATATGCGTTTAGGTTTCGAAAAATGCTAAACCTTCTATCAAAGCGTTTATAGGGGGCATATGTCATCCTATGGTGAAAGCTTTTGTTTTTAGCTCACTTAATTGCTCAGGTGAGCTTTTGTGACCGGTCTTTGTCCGTCGTCCGTCCGTCCGTCGTCCGTCCGTCGTCCGTCCGTCCGTCCACATTTGTTCGTAAACACTCTAGAGGCCACATTTATTGTCCGATCTTCATGAAACTTGGTCAGAAGATTTGTCCCAATGATATCTCGATCGAGTTTGAAACTGGGTCATGCTGGGTCAAAAACTAGGTCACTAGGTCAAAAAAAGAAAAAGCTTGTAAACACTGTAGAAGTCACATTTAATGCCCAATCTTCACGTAACTTTGTCTAAATGTCTGTCTTAATGATATGTTAGTTGAGTTCAAAAGTGGTTCCGGTCCGTTGAAAAACATGGCCGCCAGTGGGCGAAGCAGTTTTCTTTATATGACTATAGAGAAACCTTGTAAACACTCTAGAAGTAACAGTTTTGGCCCAATCATCATAAAAGTTAATCAAAACATTGGTTTTATTGATATGTCGGACGAGTTCGAAAATGGTCCAGATCGGTGAAAAAACATGGCCGCCAGTGGGCGGGGCATTTTTCGCTATATGTATATTGTGAAAACATGTGAACACTCTAGAAGTAACATTTTTTGCTCAATTTTCATGAAATTTGGTCAGAACATTTGTTTCCTTGATACGAGAGTTGAGTTTGAAAATGGTTCCGGTCAGTTGAATAACATGGCTGCCGGGGGCGTGCAGTTTTCTTATATTTATATAGGAAAAAAAGTTTGTGAACACTCTAGAAGTCACATTTTTTCCTAATCATCAAGAAACTTGGTGAAAAGATTGGGTTTATATATATCTCAGATGGGTTTGCAAATGGTCCCGATGGGTCAATAAACATGGCTGCCAGGGGAGTGGGGCAGTTTTCCTTATGTGACTATATAGAGAGAAACCTTGTGATCGAACACTATAGAAGTCACATATTTTGCCTAATCATCGTGAAACTTAGTCAATACATTGGTTTTATTGATTTCTTGGACAAGTTGGAAAATGGCTCAGATCGGTGAAACACACTTTTTAGCTTTTTAGGTTTTAAGATTGGTCTTTGTCCGCTGTCCGTCCGTCCACATTTGGTTTGTAAACACTCTAGCATTCACATTTCTCAAGCATTCTTTTTCAAAGTTGCTGAAAGATCTCAGTCAAGTTTGATGATGAGCAAAATCACATAATTAATGCCATAATTATTGCCCTTAGATTGTCCAACTTGTCATTATATTATACAAAATCCTTGTAAGCAAAGTTTGATGTTTGGTAGGGAGAGTCAACTCAAAATTTAGGTCACCATTTCAAATCTTACAAAAACAAAAACACTCCCTACGCTAGAGTTTTGGTTCAATAATGATGAAACTTAACCAGGATGTTTGTCTGGTCAATATCTAGGTCACGTTTGACATAAGGTAAAGATTGAATGAACCGACTCCTCTCAGGTGAGCGAACTAGGGCCATATTGGCCCTCTTGTAATTCTCGATTTGACTTTACAATTTTATTGATGTATGCACGTGTAGATTTGTATATAATGAAAATACAAATTATAAATGATGTGTCTCGAGAGCATTACACTAGGTTGATTAAGTATTCAATTAAAACAATACGTATATAAAACACTTAAAGGGGCATATCAACTGTATTAATTGTGATTCTTGATTTGACTTCACCAATTCACGGCATATCATTTGTATAAATTAATGTATATTAACGCAGTACCATATCATTGGAATTGCTAGGGAAATAAATATGATTTTTTTATCTTCACTGTTTGTGTACGATAAAAATCTAATCCAATACAACTATTGCATTTTTAGGAAAACGTTTAATACCTTGCCGCATATAGATTTCATTCCAATTTAGCCAAATGGCTCATGGGCTATCAAACAGATATAAGAAAACAGATAAACAAGCAAATTCGTTGAATTGATATCCCCCGCAAAAAAATTTGTTTGTGACAGACGGGCGGACGAACTGACGTACGGACAGACTAAGCCAATTCTATATCCCTCCGCCGTTAGAGGGGGATATTGACTAAGTCACCAGGCTCTTTTGGTCACAATAACAATTCAAAATACAACTTGAAGTCAAACAATTAATACTAAGTTCCAACACATCACGACTGAAAATGAACTAACTAAATAAATATCCGATCCTGTTTTGCTCAATATAATTCGGGTCATTGTTCTGTCAAATGTTAGAAGAATATATCTTATTGAGAATCGAGAATCGATTATAAACTTGTATTTTAAAGGCTGTTGTTTTCCCGTTCCAGAATACGGGCCTTATCAAATTCCCAATGCTACACGTGATCCCATGTCTTGTCTTAAGCATTTCAACGTGTAAACATTTTTTTAAAGGATTCCAATATATTTAGATAGAAAGATTTATATTGCTGTGCATTCGTGTAATATGACTTTATGAGTGTAGTATAAATGGGTTGCAGGCGAGGTACCGGCGCACGTTCAAATACTTTGCTTAACGATTGACCAGCCTGTAAATGCCTTAGTGTACATTAATATGTTGTTTTTTTAAATAAATTGCTTACCAAAAATAAATACAATGCTAGTTTTTTTCCAATCATATTGGTCAGAGAAAAATAAATTAAGCGCAAAAATGATGCTCTACTATCCGCACATGGTTCAGAAAAATCAGAGCGTCGTGGATGAATAATTTTAATTCATCAGATATTTTATGTAGTAAATTATGTCAAAGGGTTAGGGTTAGGGTTGAAGATTAACAGCTAATTAAGCATATATATATTCATACCACTGTTTACCGTTACATACTAATTTAAGATAGGTATATGATTTGCATATTGTAGAGTCGTATCTTATTGAAATATACTTGAATTTTCTAAGAATGTGTATACATATAGATTTTATAGCTAGGACTACAAAAAGACAGTACTATGGAGAGACAATATTGATAAAATAATTCAGTTCTCAATTTAGCTGCTTTAAAAATAAATGTTGCTAGCTTTTTAACTGTTTTTGCGTTGTCAATCTGTAAGAGTCCAATAAATTTTAACATATGTGTGTGATTCCAATAATATCTATGTATATATTGTTTTCTTAGACTATTAAAAACAGGACATTCGAGTAAAAATGAAACTCATCTTCGAGAACGTTACAGTGTTTACATTTTCTGTTATCATACGGTGACTTTTCAGGCTTGTGCCATCGCCCTGCTTCGACTTCAAGTCTGTAAGCAGATACTCTTAACCGCGTTTACTCGAATCTAAATTTTGCAATATTTACAATATTGAGATAAGGCTGAAATCTAAAATTTCCGTAAATGCAGTAGTTTTTACCCCTTGTTTGTTGTAAGTCGGTTATCCAATTCTGGATATACGTTGTTTTACAATGGCTTTAAAACAATTTATGTCTCCTACTCCCTGAAAATACCATGCCTTACCGAAACCTAGAGTATTTAATATGAGTTTAACAGATTTTACCCAATAATTTGTTTCGGGATACACTTCAAGATCATGCAATAACGTATTATTAACAATTTTAGTATACATGTATTTAACATCATCGGATTGTAATATTTGTAACCAATATTTTTAAACCTAAACGATCCTTTTATTTATAAGAGGTTTACGCCCAAGTTCTCCGTAAATTAAATATTTTGTGTTTGAGATCGGACACTAAGCACCTGTTTACAATAACGTAGGTGTATTCTTTCAATTTGGATGCTATCGTTTAATCCCCAAACTTCACAGCCATAACTTAAAATTGGTTCAATACGCTTATCGAATAATTCGAGACTATGGCTAACTGAGATAATTGTAAATTTTATCAAATTTGATTTTAACTTAAAAAGTGCTTTTAATGCCTGCCCTGAAAGCGCATCATATGTTGCTGAAAACGAGCCACCCGTTGTGAATACTATTCCAAGATATGTAAATTTATTTTCTATTTCTAGTTCATATCCTTGATATCTAAACTTCAAATTTCTTCTATTTTGTCCCCCCCCCCTTTTTAAAAATCATTATCTTCGTTTTATTGATATTTACACAGAGTTTTCATTTCGCACAATACTCATCTAACAAATCTAATCCATGTTGTAAACCAGCATCCGATTCTGCAAAGAGAACAATGTCGTCAGCATACAGCAATACAAATAATTTTAACATGCCAATATCAACGCCTTCAAATTTGTTTTGCATAAAGTGTTCCTCAATATCGTTAAGATACATTGAAAATAAAAAGGGCGATAATTATTCCCCTTGCCTTACCTCTAAAAACATGTGAACAATTTATTACTTATTTCATTATCGTATTTTATTTTCGATTTAACAACATTATACATCGATCTAATTATATTCAAAATTTTACCTCTTAGGCTTAGTTTTATTAGTTTGTACCATATATCTCTCACAACAAAATCAAATGCCGTTGTAAAATCAATGAATGCCGTATACAGTTTCTTATTTTGATTTAAAATATGAGAAATTATACCTTGTAAAACGAATATATTATCAACTGTTCTCATGCTTTTCCGAAATCCGGCTTGGGCTTCTTTGTAAACATTATATCCCCCCCCCCAAACACTTAATCGATTGTTAATAATTTTACTAAATAATTTTCCTATAGTGCTTAACAATGTTATTCTCCTGTAATTGACAGTGTCGTCTAAATCGCCTTTCTTATGTATAGGGAAAATTTACCCTTCGCTCCATGCCTCTGGAAAATAACTTAAGTTGAACATTTTATTAAAAAGCACATACAAAACATCCCAAACATGGATTTCGGAAAACCATGTCTTAAAAACTCATTTAATACATTATCCCATTTGTGCATGTATGTTGAATTAGCACATTCATTTTTTAACAACACATTTGTATCAATATCATCAAAAGTATCATCATTATTGTAGGTAGTTATACAAAACTGTACTACACAGTGATCTGATATTAAATTAGGATCAAAGACCTCAAACTCAGCAACACATTTGAATAAAGAAGGTGAACACGTAACAAGATCGATAACACTATACTCCTTACTAGTTACACAAGTGAATTTTCCAATTGTACTATCTCCACCTAATCTTCCATTCAACACTTTTAAACCATTCATTTTGCAAAACTTAAGTAGACAATTACCATGCTAATTTACAAGTTTATCTTGACTTAATCTCGGTAAACAAATATCTGCGATATAATCTTCGGGTAATACATTAAATCGTTGTAAATCATTATTTTCAACATAATCGGCTTTAACGCCAATTCTTGAATTAAAATCTCCTTAAACTATAAATCTGCATTTATTATTATACGTATTTTCAAACTGTATCATATCGTTTAATTACATAAATTGCACGAAGCCAACATTAAAAAAGTTAACAGCTTCAAGATTGTCTATGTTTCAACTTGATATCACAAATGATGAATTTTGAGACAACGAGCTCAATTTATATGCACATATGAACGTATTGTATTAACTGTTTTAACGTTGTAACAACTGCATTGAACGAGTACAACGTACTTGGAACCTACTTCGAACTCCTTAAAACGAGTACAACGTACTAAGAACTTACTGAAAACTTATAGAACGTGTTGCAAACGTTGTAATAACTTTTTCTTTTAGTTTCTATTTATTAACACGAAACAAGATCGTACTTAAGACGTCGCGCGGGCGGGGTGGGTCTGTCTTAGAACGGATTGGACGGACTAGAAACGGACTCGATCTGTGTGGCATCGTACAGGTAATTTCGATCCGATCGCTCTACGTTCTGGTACGTTCCTAACCCGACCTTAGTACGACCTATCCGTTCTTAGTACGTCCATTCCGTTTCCAGTACGTTGTAACTACGTTTAATTTTAGAACGCGATGATCGGAAGAAAATTTTGCGTAGGCTCAAAGTTCTGAAACACCTCTCCCGTTCAACCCCGTTCCAGGCCGTCCACAAAGTTCGAAGACAGTTCGTAACACGTTGCTACTACGATCACTCCGTTCTCACACAGTTCGAGCCCGTTAAATCGCATTTTTCAGAACGTACTTCGAACGGAGTCGGTGTATTGGGAGTATTATAAAGAAGTATTGACTGTTTTCCGTAATGAGATTTTTGATTGTTGTTACAAACATGCGATAAAAAAAGGTGTTTTCAGTCGCAGGAATGATGGTCGATTCTTACTGTGTTATTTAAGGGCTGCAAATTGTTTATCAATTTTCTAAACTTCATAGTACTTATTTCTTGTTATCATTCCCTTATTGAATATGCATCCCGTTTTATTCGAATATTCTGAAAAAGCATACACTTATAGCGCAAACGGTGTTACAGTCAAAACAAATTTGCGTAAAACTAAACTGCCGCGTACGTCCTTAAATCATTTTTGACAATGTTGAACAAATGTTAAAGTTCAAGAGTATTCAATTTATTTCTAATTGCATATGTATTAGGTATGGAAAAAACTGATTCAACTCTTTAAACAAGTCGCATTGCATTTATGTCAATATTTAAATCAGGCAAAAACATGTATGCCGACACATAATTTTATAAGCGTTTCGCACACAACACAATCCCTATTTAGATAAATTACTACGAATCATGTTTGGTTATAAAACACTTCAAGTGTATCAAAATTAAAATACTCTTTAATCGTACTTGGATCATCGAGTTATTAATTAGTGACAAGCTCGTCACGAATATAAGTATAAGACTTTGCTTTGGAACATATCTGGTACATTTTAAAAATACTTTGATAATATCATCACATATAATTAGGTTTTCTGATTCAAATTAAAGTCCCATCTATCGATGAATGGAAATTTCAGAATTGAAGGTCAGTTCGGCGGTGTGTTTCAATAACTGAACTGTCAAAACGTAGGTTATTTTGTATGTGGATCCTTATGTGCGCTTTAAGCCACTAGGAATCGCAAAACCCACATAAACACTGTACAGCCATTGAAAGACAACCGCTATACATGCGTATGCTTTGAAACATATTGTTTAAGCTAATAGATAAAAAATAGCATTCATTCGTCACGTAAATATGATTATCAATGGCGATTGAGGTTGGCATTCCATAATATCCAGTTATGGCAAATGTTTTATATGCACGAATTTACCCTCATCAAGTATCTGCGGTATATTTGCGTTGCTTTCATGTTCATGATAGCTACCCTTAGCATGTCAGCTAAGTTTTCAGGTAAAGAGTAGCCAATGGTAATACAACCCAGAATCGCTGTTCCTATAAAAATCCAGTTTCATACCTGCACGTTAAATAATGATTCAACATGATTTTTTTAAAATACTTCTGTTTTAATATAAGTCATGTAATTTCGGTATCGAAACAAAATGGAGTGTATATTCCCAAACAAAAGTAATGCAAGAAAACAAACTGAAATGAAATTCCGCGTTTTTATGTCTTCGACTTGAAATAAGACTTAAAAGTACGTTATTGTGTCTGTCCGTCAGATTGTAGAATGATATTTCGAATATTTCTGTCACGGATATGGTTATTATTTCAGATTTTTCATGCTTTTCCGAAATCCGGCTTGGGCTTCTATGTAAACATTATATCCCCCCCCCCAAACACTTAATCGATTGTTAATAATTTTACTAAATAATTTTCCTATAGTGCTTATCAATGTTATTCTCCTGTAATTGACAGTGTCGTCTAAATCGCCTTTTTTATGTATAGGGAAAATTTACCCTTCGCTCCATGCCTCTGGAAAATAACTTTAGTTGAACATTTTATTAAAAAGCACATACAAAACATCCAATACATGAATTTCGGAAACACCATGTCTTAAAAACTCATTTAATACATTATCCCATTTGTACATGTATGTTGAATTAGCACATTCATTTTTTAACAACACATTTGTATCAATATCATCAAAAGTAATTATTATTGTAGGTAGTTATACAAAACTGTACTACACAGTGATCTGATATTAAATTAGGATCAAAGACCTCAAACTCAGCAACTCATTTGAATAAAGAAGGTGAACACGTAACAAGATCGATAACACTATACTCCTTACTAGTTACACAAGTGAATTTTCCAATTGTACTATCTACACCTAATCTTCCATACAACACTTTTAACCCATTCATTTTGCAAAACTCAAGTAGACAATTACCATGCTAATTTACAAGTTTATCTTGACTTAATCTCGGTAAACAAATATCTGCGATATAATCTTCGGGTTATACATTAAATCGTTGTAAATCATTATTTTCAACATAATCGGCTTTAACGCCAATTCTTGAGTTAAAATCTCCTTAAACTATAAATCTGCATTTATTATTATACGTATTTTCAAACTGTATCATATCGTTTAATTACATAAATTGCACGAAGCGAATATTAAAAAAGTTAACAGCTCCAAGATTGTCCATGTTTCAACTTGATATCACAAATGATGAATTTTGAGACAACGACCTCAATTTATATGCACATATAAACGTATTGTATTAACTGTTTTAACGTTGTAACAACTGCATTGAACGAGTACAACGTACTTGGAACCTACTTTGAACTCCTTAAAACGCTTACAACGAACTGAGAACTTACTGAGAACTTATAGAACGTGTTGCAAACGTTGTAATAACTTTTTCTTTGAGTTCTATTTATTAACACGAAACAAGATCGTACTTGAGACGTCGCGCGGGCGGGGTCGGTCTGTCTTAGAACGGATTGGACGGACTAGAAACGGACTCGATCGGTGTGGCATCGTACAGGTAATTTCGGTCCGATCGCACTACGTTCTGGCACGTTCCCAACCCGACCTTAGTACGACCTATCCGTTCTTAGTACGTCCATTCCGTTTCCAGTACGTTGTAACTACGTTTAATTTTAGAACGGGATGATCGGAAGAAAATTTTGAGTAGGCTCAAAGTTCTGAAACACCTCTCCCGTTCAACCCCGTTCCAGGCCGTCCACAAAGTTCGAAGACAGTTCGTAACACGTTGCTACTACGATCACTCCGTTCTCACACAGTTCGAGCCCATTTAGTCGCATTATTCAGAACGTACTTCGAACGGAGTCGGTGTATTGGGGGTATTATAAAGAAGTATTGACTGTTTTCCGGAATGAGATTTTTTATTGTTGTTACAAACATGCGATAAAAAAAGGTGTTTTCAGTCGCAGGAACGATAGTCGATTCTTACTGTGTTATTTAAGGGCTGCAAATTGTTCATCAATTTTCTAAACTTCATAGTACTTATTTCTTGTTATCATTCCCTTATTGAATATGCATCCCGTTTTATTCGAATATTCCGAAAAAGCATACACTTATAGCGCAAACGGTGTTACAGTCAAAACAAATTTGCGTAAAACTAAACTGCCGCGTACGTCCTTAAATCATTTTGACAATGTTGAACAAAAGTTCAAGAGTATTTAATTTATTTCTAATTGCATATGTATTAGGTATGAAAAAAGCTGATTTAACTCTTTAAACAAGTCGCATTGCATTTATGTCAATATTTAAATCAGGCAAAAACATGTATGCCGACACATAATTTTATAAGCGTTTCGCACACAACACAATCCCTATTTAGATAAATTACTACGAATCATGTTTGGTTATAAAACACTTCAAGTGTATCAAAATTAAAATACTCTTTAATCGTACTTGGATCATCGAGCTATTAATTAGTGACAAGCTCGTCACGAATATAAGTATAAGACTTTGCTTTGGAACATACCCGGTACATTTTAAAAATACTTTGATAATATCATCACATATAATTAGGTTTTCTGATTCAAATTTAAGTCCCATCTATCGATGAATGGCAATTTCAGAATTGAAGGTCAGTTCGGCGGTGTGTTTTATTAACTGAACTGTCAAAACGTAGGTTATTGTGTATGTATACCCTTCTGTGCGCTTTAAGCCAATAGGAATCGCAAAACCAACATAAACACTGTACAACCATTAAAAGACAACCGCTATACATGCGTATGCTTTGAAACATATTGTTTAAGCTAGAAGTTAAAAAATATCATTCATTCGTCACGTAAATATGATTATCAATGGCGATTGAGGTTGGCATTCCATAATATCCAGTTATGGCAAATGTTTTATATGCACGAATTTACCCTCATCAAGTATCTGCGGTATATTTGCGTTGCTTTCATGTTCATGATAGCTACCCTTAGCGTGTCAGCTAAGTTTTCAGGTAAAGAGTAGACAATGGTAATACAACGCAGAATCGCTGTTCCTATAAAAATCCAGTTTCATACCTGCACGTTAAATAATGATTCAACATGATTTTTTAAAATACTATTGTTTTAATATAAGTCATGTAATTACGGTATCGAAACAAAATGGAGTATATATTCCCAAACGAAAGTAATGCAAGAAAACAAACTGAAATGAACTTCCGCGTTTTTATGTCTTCGACCTGAAATAAGAATTATAAGTACGTTATTGTGTCTGTCCGTCAGATTGTAGAATGATATTTCGAATATTTCTGTCACTGATGTGGTTATTATTTCCGATTTTTGTATAGACAACATAACAAGGAGTAGTTGATGTTTCAATAAAAAATTACCTGTCTTAAAGAAAACGTTAGACTGATTTTTTTCAAATTGTTAGTATGATACAATGGTATAATATAATAATATATTATAATTGCTATACATTATGCTATACATATTTAGATATTTCATTATAATCCGTGTGATCATCATGTCGAAACAAATCTTGTTGCCGATCACTTTTTTTATGCTGATTCACGGATTAAAATGTTCTTCAGTGGGAATGACAAACGGCAGAAGCAGGAGCTTAACTATAACACGTTCAGTTTTTTTTAATGAAAGTCGTTTTAAGGGAGAAATTAAAGATGTTATACGCTATATGTTAAACTTAAGCTGTACTTTGTTGAAAGTAAATGTGAGAAATAAATTTACTACACTATGCTATACTTTTTGTAATATATATAATTATTTATAAATTAAGAAATGACAATTTTTTTATAAGTCTGACAAATACATTTGAAATTAATTATATATTTAAACACACAATTAAGAACTTTCATATAATCTTTAAAGTTTACAAAATCTAGTTTTACAGCATTTTTCAAAGAAATCTAAATCATATCGTATTATGCTATACGTTAACTTTTTTACACGAATGTGACGATCTCTGTTATGTCAATTTCTACTTCGGCTTGTTTAAATACGTTTGCTCTTATTTATCCTTGTATAATGGTTGGTTGATATTTTGGAGCAGAATTTCTGGAATCTGGAAGTGTACTTGATCGTTGAAAGAATCACTAGTTATTTAGTCGTGCTCATCAAAGGCACCGGTGTTGTTTATTATGTTACATGTTGCAAAACAAGTCATACCTCGAGAATTGTTGGTTATCGTAAACCATTGTACAACACCACAATTTAACGCGAATGGGATAGCTTTTCAACATCTTTGTGAATATTGTCTTAGCATGGTTGTATGTAGACTTCCCTTTTCATTTGGAAACGACCTGTGCATGAATGGCTTGGTATCCTGCTTGCACTAAGTGCAGCCGGCACGAAACAAAATGATGTCGCACGCGATGGTTTAATTACAGTAAATCATTTTGACAAAATATGCGTTCTTCAACAAATCATATAATCTCAATAAAGCAAATATACGTTTGTTGCTATATAACGAAGCTTACGTTCAACAGGCGACCGGTTTATTCTTAAACGAGAAGACCGTTAGTGAAATATATTCCGGACATGACAATCCAGTTGGAATTTCGAGAAGATCCTTTTTGCAAACTGTGTTTGTTTTGCAGACATATTTTTGACTAAACTCTTACAGACAGTTCACTGAAATAATGAGATCAAATAAAACGAATATATCAAATATTATGCGAAAGTTTAATTCAGTTTGTTTAATTGTATTGCTTAAATAATCCTGTTTTAAAGGATATCAAATATTAAAATACAATACTCATAATTAATTCATCCGATAGAAACTGCATATAATTGTTGTCCTCTATTTATTTTTTAATCCGTATTGCAGGAGAAGACTTATTAAAAGAAAGCAAGATGTCATATTCATGGATAATAATGAAAAACACATTTTTGACGTACATATTGCAATAATTAACAGTTGGACATACCCTAATTAAATATATGGATGATTGAATACATTTCTGCAGTTGAACAAGCACAAATAAGTCACTCACAATATACAAATTAAACCTCCGACGATTATTCACGAAAGGACCACGAATCCTATTTCAGCCACATCCACGCTGCATTTAAAAAAACAGAGTTGGGCATTTGTTTAGTAAAGTTTGAATTTGCATTTCGAATTAAAATTATTATACAAAACGGTACTTTACTTAGGGGATATTATGAGTAAAACATTCGCTCTTGATTTTGCAATGTCCACGCAGAGTTGTCGTTCTATACTCTCACATACAATCTCTGTCATCACAAGAAAATCCTACCAGATTTGGTAGTATTGTTTTTGATTTTTGTTTAAGTATTATGTTAAGAAAATTGGTATCGTTTTCTTATATATTTTGAAAATATTGTACAATTAAGGTTCATAATATTCAATAAATTAATTAAATTTGAAAAAGCAAATCAAAGGGACAATTATTGTAACATGTGGCTAGGTTATTATCACGTGGTTGGTTATAAAGGCAGGGATTTGATCAAGCTATGCTGGTTCCAGTCAAAACTCTGTGCGGTGGTCGTGGATTTAGTCGTCAAACATTTGTTCATTTCCACTAGTGCGACGGATATTAATTTTGATGTTGATACCCACGCCGGTAATGCGGATACTTTGATAACGGATGGCATTTCGATAACAGAGAACAACAAAAAACCACGCACGAGGGGTGAGTCTTCATCTTTTCGCATTTATTTTCTTTTTACTGGGTTTTCGGACACGGACCATTGTTTGGCCGATTAATGATAGTGGCATTACGTAAAGCGAAGAAAGAAATTCGCGGAAAACTGTTGATTTTGTAAAAAAAAGACGATATAATTCCATTGAAAATCAGCACAAAGTGGATGATAAGTACACATTTTAACTACATAAAACTACTTAGAAATAAATCAAGAACGTTATCACTATTCGAATTAAAAGATAAATAGGTCTATTAATACTACAATATCTTAAATTTGTAGTTTACTAACGTATTTGAGGATTTTTTTTTTAATTTTACATAGAAGGATTCCACATTTTCATGAACACTTCTTTACCGATCATCTCATTTACACTTCTGTACCCGACACTTTTTAGCAGATATAATACACACTTTTTTTTTTGAGCCAGAAATGGAAAATTCGCTGTTGAATACTGTTATAATTAACAACTTATAGTATGAAGTAAAATAATCAAAGCGCTGTAGGCGCTGAAGGCCTGGGGCTAGGATTAGTGTGACGTTAAAGGCATTTAGGATGTTTTGTCCGAATTTCTCCCTTTGTCAGAATGTATACGGATTGACCCTAGCGGTTAAGTGCAGAAGCTCAGAGACTGCAAGAAAAGGCAATAGTTGTGTATATACTAAAGTGTACATAGACGGTGGAGGACAACACGATACTGGTTGTGGGAACGATAACCTTTTGTTCAACTCATCCGATCTTGTAGAGGTTCCACTACACAGGCGGTGAAGATATACAATAACAACATGGCCGCAAAAAACTGTTATTGTTGGCGTCAAATAAATACCTTTCAATAACCTTAAATAGTTTTCTATTACATAATTAACAGATCAGGAAAACACTCATACTTCTTTTGTAATGTGTATACAAAAGAAAATCCACTTAAGCCCAAGTTTCACTTTTGCCGGAAGAGCCCCGGTCCATCCCGGTTTGCTAACGCCGGTCGACCGGCGAGGACCGGGATGATTCGTAGCGTAGACATTTGTCAACGCAGTCACACTATTTCCCGGTGCCGCCCCGGTTGAAGCCGGTCAACAGCCCGACAGAGTCCCGGTCAACCCGGACTGGCTACGGTTTATCCCGGTCAAGCCCCGGTTGTCGCCGGCAGTGCCCCGGTGAAAGCCGGCAGCGTCCCGGCATAGCCCCGGTTGTCGCCGGTAGTGCCCCGTTGAAAGCCGGCAGCGTCCCGGCTGAGCCCCGGTATACGTAACACAGCCGGCACTCACCGTGTCTATACTGGCATCAGACCCCGGCAGAGCTACGGCAACGCCCCGGTTTCACCCCGGTCGTCGCCGGTAATGCCCCGGCGGAGCTCCGGTGAATGCCGGTGGCATTCCGGCAGAGCGCCGGTTTTCTTATGTACCGTAGCTATACCGGGACTCTCACGGCAAACATCAAAATGAAAGAAAAGAAAATTGTATGTAAAAGTTAACGCTTTCTGCGCATATTGAGGGTGTTGACACTTTGATTTTCTCTTCTTCCTTCGCATATTTCTAAGTATTGTGGTATTTTGCATTGATCATTTAAGTTTAAATACAATTCATCGTACAATATTTTTGTTGTTGACATTCTCAGTTTTGAACCTCCCAAATTTTTTTCCTCCATTTTGTGTGAACCATTTATTTACAAAATTCACTCTCATTCATCCAAATGTTGAACAAACAACACTTTCTTTTTTAGTATGTATTAATAGATAAATGCATCTAATATACAAATATGATAGTTTATAACATGTGACAAAAGGAATAAAGAAACAAGGGCTGTTTGTAAAACATGCATGCCCCCATATGGGCTGTCAGTTGTAGAGGCAGCCATTGTGTGAATACGTTTTTTGTCACTGTAACCTTGACCTTTAACCTAGTGACCTGAACATTAATAGGGTTCATCTGCCAGTCATGATCAATGTACCTATGAAGGTTCATGATCCTAGGCGTAAGCATTCTTGAGTCATCATCCGGAAACCATCTGGTTGACGGACCGACCGACGGACCGACCGACATGGGCAAAACAATATGCCCCCTCTTCTTCAAAGGGGGGGGGGCATAAAAATTAACAAACAAGTGAGGTCATCATCCTTCGAAAACGAGAAAAATTGCAATTTCTAGTCACGAGTCTTTTTTTAAATAAATTGTCAAACAAGAGCTGTCCCCAAAGGATGACATATGCCCCCTATTAACACTTTGATAGAAGTTATAGCATTTTTCGAAACCTAAACGCAGATTTCGAAACCAAAACGCGGACCCTAAGTTCAAGGTCAAGGTCACAGGGGTCAAAATGATTGTGCGTATGGAAAGGCCTTGTCCATATAAACATGCATACCAAATATGTTGGTTATATCTCAAGGGACATAGAAGTTATGAGCATTTTTCGAAACCTAAACGCAGATTTTGAAACCTGAACGCAGACCCTAAGTTCAGGGTCAAGGTCACAGGGGTCAAAATGTTTGTGCGTATGGAATGGCCTTGTCCATATACACATGCATACCAAATATGAAGGCTTTTTCTCAAGGGACATGTAGTTATGAGCATTTTTCGAAACCTAAACGCAAAGTGTGATGGAAAGACGGACAGACGGACAGTCCGATCACTATATGCCCCCTTTTCTTCGAAAGGGGGCATAAAAAACATGGCAAAAGGAAATTACAATCTTCGAACATAGAAATCATCTACAATGTATGCTTGAATGAAAAATAAAGAAAACAAGAGCTGTCAGAGGACAGCGCGCTCGGCTATTCGAGTGTTTGACAGTATAACATAAGCCATCATGGGGAAATTGTTCAAATTATTCAATAAGGTCAATGTAATAGTTCAGGTATATTTTCAACAATCTATTGAACATTTGTAAAGACATATAACAACATAATTATTTTTTCAAGTTTGATAGCAAAAGCTTGGGTGGGATGTTTGGATGGTCCTTCAAAAATAAAGTAAATCAATATTTGTTGTTTTTTAACCATGTTTCAAAGAAAAAACTATTTTTTGGGGATTGGGTAGGGGGGTGAGCAGGGGTATAATGTGGGGTGTGGTAATTTATTAGACAATCTTTCAAAAATATAAAAGGAAAAAAAAATGGGGGGTGCAGGGATTCTGGGTTGGGGCGTGGGGTATTGTTTTGTTTGGGTGGAGTCCATTGTGGTATTCAGGTAAGTAATGTATTGTCAAATTATGAATAAAATCTTATCACACATAAAGATGGCAATTTAACTAAAATTTATTCTTGTGCCCTTGAGAGTCAAGGTTATTTAAAGGTCAAGGTACAATTCAATTTGCCAGATACAGTACCCTCATGGTAGTAAGAAAGTATTTGAAGTTTATAAGCAATAGCTTTGAAACTTTAGAAGTCAAGTGGATCCAAACACAAAATTTTAGAAAATATTCAGGTACTAAGACAAAAAAGGGCCATAATTTTTACGAAATGCTTGATACAGTTGTGTGCTCTTGTTTAAAGATTGGGATCAGTTGGTAAAAAAGTTTGCAAAATATGAAAGCAATATGTCAAGGGATATTGAAAATATTTAAGGTGGTACACAAACTTTAACATAGATTTATCAATAATATGCATATTCTAAATGGGAAAAGGGCCATAATTCTTACAAAATGCTTGATACAGTTGTCTGCTCTTGTTTATAAATTGGGGTCATGTTGGTAAAGAAGTTTGCAAAATATGAAAGCAATAGGTCACGGGACCTTGAAAATATTCGAGGTGGTACGCAAACTTAAACATAGATTTATCGATAATATGCATATTCTAAGTGAAAAAAGGGCCATACTTCTTACAAAATGCTTGATACAGTTGTCTGCTCTTGTTTAAAGGTTGGGGTCATAATGGTAAAGAAGTATGCAAAATATTAAAGTAATATGTCAAGGGACATAGGAAATATTTGGGGTGGTACGCAAACTTTAACATAAATAATATGCATATTCTAAGTGGAAAAAGGGATATAATTCATACAAAATGCTAGATACAGTTGTCTGCTCTTGTTTAAAGGTTGGGGGTCATGTTGGTAAAGAAGTATGCAAAATATTTAAGCAATATGTCAAGGCACATAAGAAATATTTGGGGTGGTACGCAAACTTTAACATTTGCACACTCACGCCGACGCCGGGGTGAGTAGGATAGCTCCACTATACATATTTCATATAAAATAGACTTTATAATAATAAGCTAAAAATGGGGGTCGACAGCGAAAACGAAAAGTTCCCGCTTTACAATCAAGGTTAACCCCCACCCCCCCATTTCCAGAAACGCCATGCTGAGTTTGAGATTTTTATATGTGAGCATAAAGATGAGCTAAATGTTCAAAAATTATTATAAATAGATAAAAAAGAGGAAAGCCTATAATAAACTCATAAACATATAAACATACATACATCTCATATATCATATGTGAGATGGAACCTACTCAGTGCAGTAAGATTTACTAACCTAGTTTGAAATTGCACGTGAAATGCGTTCTTCTATAAATAATACTTGAACATGTTACAGGGAAATAAGAACATTAATAATTAAGTAACAAGGCACATTTAATCATTCAGTCACACGTTTATTGGAAAATAGATTTATCAATTTATCAATGACTAGTGATACTAGTGATATTAAACATTAAACTTATTATGACAAACAAAACACATACATGATTGTCATGGTAGTTTTTTGGAAAACTTCGACAGGTTGGAATAAGTGTCTCCAATAAACGCTTGGCATTGGTGACCCTGGGCAGACCGTCAGAGTTATTCATTATAAAAATGTTCTTGAGACCTTCGCGTTCAAATATCATTTTAAGATGCATAAGGTCCAGAGCCAGCTATAATATTTATGTTGTTGCAGCATTGAACACATGACTGTAAACAAGAACACTCAGTGACTGCAATTTCCTAGCTTTTTTACGGGTTGAATTTGAGTCCATAATCTGTCTGGTTTCATTTACCTCCTGCACAGGTAATCAGCATACCATGTAACACTGAAAAGATAACACCATTGTTCCTTTGAAGTTGATCTTTGACTAGTACATGTAGTTATATTCAGGCAGGTTCATTAGAACTTCAATAAGTTTCAGTCGAACAAAATTATGCATAATTGCAAATTGTGTATGAATAATTTTAAAATTTTAAAATAAAAATATTTGGTCTTTTCGAATTAATGTGACTTCAATAAGCCTTCTCAGAGTTATTTCTATAAATTGACAACATTTTCTTCATGTTATTTAACAAAACAATCATATACAGATGTCAAATACACAAGCACTTGTATAGGAGTAAGAACTGACATTAGTGTTTCATGAGAAGTGTGACATAATCCATTATGATATGCGTCATCGTTTTTATTTATTCAGACATTCACGACATAGCATGTCATTACTAGTATTTTATATGATACACCCTTTTAAACTGGATTAATAAGTAAGTGTAAACACCACATATATAAATTATTCATCCAAATAATAATACCAAATACATGTATTATCCCTACTGGATATGAAACTGACTATTAACGTTACATTTTATTTATTACTTAAAACATTGGTTCTCAATTAACAATCACATAAATCAGTGAAATACCTACTTCGTTGCCATCTTATAAGCCTGTCTGCTATAAAGGAGATAGTTAAAACTTGATGAATGTACGTCCTTCCCGCATGTATTTCCATTTTCTTTAAGTTCAATTGATCATTGGAACATACAGTGTTGACAAAAAATAATTAACCGTTCCTGGACCACCAATGTTGTTGATCATTGCTGAAAAGATAATAAATATGCAGCATTGTAATTTGAATAACCATAATACATAATTTAGGTGATCACACAAGTAGCAGTCATTGGCTTATCATTTTCAGAATAGTAATTTTAAAATTTGGGACATAACATACTTTTGTGTTGTTTGTTTGAGGAAAACACATTACTTGGTCATAAAATTCAAATATGCTGTACTTGATTTCCATGCATTTACAACACAACTTTTTCCTTACATGACATATTTTCTATTTCAAAATGAAAGCAAATATGAGCCTGATTATGTGGTAAAAATAACTGACAGGGTGCACTTATCCTACACAATCTACTTTACTCCAATTATGAATAATGAAACTGTTATACTTGAAAAAAAATATTGCATAATCCATGTACCTTCCTGTTCCGAGCTTTGTGTTGATAGCAAAACAAGGCATTCCTTTCTTGAAAAGTTGAAGACTCTTCTTTACGTGATGGGTTTTGCCGTACGATAACCCGTTCACATGGCTGCAGTCATCATACAAGCATAAATCCACTTTATCCCCTTTTACTGCTCACCAACAATATTAAATTTTGTAAGTGACGCGGGTTCTAAACGTTATTCTTCACAGTGGTCAACATTTCCAAGCGTTTGACATTCGTATTTCCAGGAATAGTTTGCTACATAAATATCAACACTTTCATGCATTAGTTGACGTTTATCATTAACTCCAGTCACATTAATATGAACAATAATAACACTTTTATTAATCTTTCTCTTTCAATATAGCAAATTGCTTTTTCTTTAAACGACCCAATCTGTCATGTACACTCTCGGCCATATTTGTTGTCATTTTATTAAGCGGATCCTACATTTAGTATTTCATAGCGTATTTATAGAATATTCGTAGTTTTCCGCACATACCCGGATAACGTTCGGAGTGACGGATATGTACGAAAGAAGGCGATATTGCACGAAGTTCATTAGAGTGCTAATACCTTAAAAAATGTATCAGACAAAAATCTTCTTACTGTCGCCGTAGACACTCGTATATGTTCGGCCTAGACCGTCAAGTGAGGAACTTATTCTCGCATGAATATGCAAACAATAATAAAAACTATGTCGTACCCAATGCTTAGCAATTTTGCTTCAATAATATTTTTTACACGTTTTATGACACTGTTATGTTATATAGTGATGTTCTGTATTTACAATGCGGGTTACTGAGAACTTCTTTGCAGGGACCTATTCGTTTGTATAGGTCCCTCTTCTTTGATTGCGCATGAATGACCGCCAAGTGGTAAATCGGACTTTTAGGAATTCTTTCATTCGTGGTTGTTTTGGCAGCCAGCCAATTCTGACTGTCTCAGAAATTTGTATCATTACTATGGCCTTACAGCTTCGCCCCAGGCCAAAAACGAATCACCGAAAATGTGCTTTATTTTTCTTATCCCTTTGGAATATGAGCATGATTTTGTTTTTCATGGCACATTCAATTAAAACACGACATCTCGGGGATTAAACTCTGACCATCATAGCGTGAAGTTTCAATTTATTTTTCTTACATCGATTGTAACGCTTATATAAATTCCCTCGATGTCTGTTTCGTTGGTACTTCACCGGCACTCTCGACGGTCTACAACAAATCAGAGTGCCAGATTTGATGTGTCCCCATTTTACGACGTGTCCGTTATCAAAGGGTCTACAACATCATGCACACCACCTTTCAAAACATGCTCTTTCTTCGTTCATATTTCATTGAACATTATTAAAATTTCAGTTTATTAAGCTCAGTAATTAATCTTCATGCTGGAATAGCAAACAACTTGGTAAGAATAGTAAAAATAAGCGATGGGTACTGATCATCCAGTTTATGCTGTTTTCCGATGGAATGTTATCATATTTTGCAAAAATCTATCATTCTTCCTTGTAATTCTTCCTCCATAAAACAAAAGGACATACAATTTATCAACACCACCATGTACCATGTCTCAAAACTAATATTAAGGATATACATGTACATTAAAAAAGGGGGAACTTATATTTCACGCATGGCTTTTGATTTTCTGTGTTATCGAAGTGCCAACCGTTATTCAAGTGTCCGCAACACCAGCGTGTAACTCTTAACTTCTTGTATTTTTAATTCAAAGTTGAAATTTTTTCGCTAAATTTATTTTAAATTAGCAACACATTATTTAAGAAGATTTTAAGATATAGATTCGGACGATTAGTGCATTTCAATGAAACAATGTGTTATAAAAAAAAGTTAAGAAACAATGTTCAGTCGACCTATCTACACCATTTATTATTTTGTTGCGT
The DNA here is from genome assembly GCF_020536995.1 of Dreissena polymorpha. NCBI lineage: Eukaryota > Metazoa > Mollusca > Bivalvia > Myida > Dreissenidae > Dreissena > Dreissena polymorpha. The sequence continues at coordinate 75,052,211 of NC_068366.1, read as the reverse complement.
TTTTACGTAAAACAAATGAGATGCTGTTTGTAACCCCATTTACAAATGACGTTGTTTATCAAAAGTGTCTGTTCTGTTAAAAAAACTTTTATCAGAGATATAACTTAATACAAAGATCTTTAGACACAGCTAGAAATTGTGGAATTTAATTTGTCGTTTTAAAATATAGAATTGGAAAAGAATATCCCCCGCTGAATAAACATCGTCAATAATACCGAACACAGCAAATTACTAATAAGATCGACATTTAAAATGTGGCTTGCCTTTACAAAACGGTCTTAGATAGGCTACATACATTTATATCTACTGATAGCTTAACTATGGAGACTAAAAATGGGACATTACATGCAGAGTATGAATGATAAATCTCGGTTTGTCGGTTATCTGAATTATAAACACATCTCAACGTCTAGCTTAAATTTGAATATGTGTCTAGATTGCTGATAAGCCATGGCATATTGATGTGTTGTTCGTTACATTTTTCGTCTAGTTGTTGTGTTTTATGAATACTTAACGAGGGGTTATTTTTTTCTCAAAACTTGAATCCGGTTCAATAAATATATACACAAATACAAATTTAAATATATTTCTAGTTTTTTCTTGTTTATTGTTACCTAAACAACCGGAATAAAACTGTGAATACGGTCATATTCTGTATGCTAAAATTTAAATAACTAAAAGTGACGAAAGCACCATACACAGCATGTTAAGTATTTATTATTTAAATAAAACAACCGCCCTGTAAAGTTGTTTTAATTGTTATATAAATAAAAGTTTAATTGCTTCTTCTGCTGATTTTAAAGACAAACGTCATATTCACAGCTATGTAAAACGTTTTTACTTTCGTCAAGATAATATTCTTTATAATCACATCCTTACTTGCCGAACGGCTTCGGACGTTCTGGAAAAAAATAATCGGATCTGGATAAGTCTTGAACGGTACGGATCTTGCGCCGAATTGCAGGAAATTAAAGGATTGTTCTAACGATTAACGGTTCAATATGAGTTGTCATCAGTGTTGCTGAAATCATTTTATCTGATATCAATGTGTTAAGCCATTAAATATTAGGTTGCATGTATTTTATATAGCATTTCTCCTATTTCAAAACATGCACCAATTACAGTATGCAGTTTGCAAGGTTATTTATCATTAAATGTTGATACGTGACTTGGAAACTGACAACGTATCTAATACATATATATAATGACATATAAACGTTAGTAGAAGCATATGCTATTTCAAGTCGTAGATGTAATTCTTGATTAATTTTGAACTATTTAATACACTTACTAAGGAATCAATTGCGTACAATATTATTACAGTGTATATTCCACTTAAACCCATGCTAATATTGTAAACATTAATCTATTACGATCAATTATGCATAATTATGCAGTAATAATTTACATATATATCTTCTCAAATTATTTGTCTATAGCAGGCAAAAGTACATGTTAGTAATAATTAAATGTACAGTCTTGTATAATATTGTACCAAATATATTTATGCATGTCATCCTTTATTATTTTATTTAAAGTTGCTTGGTTGTATTGTCTTTACACAATTCGCTAGTAGGTGAGGTTTGCATCTCAAAATTTTGGAAGATTGTTTTTCATAAAAACAAAATACAACAGCATATAATTCCTAGGTAAACAAAGCTCAATCTTCTATTGTAGGCCTTTGAATTGTGTTTGTACCCCAAAAGAGAATTTTTCGAATTCAATCTCATTCGATATTAATGATATAACATGTCAAATTGGTATTTACTTCACTTGGACCAGCTTTCACACCTAAAATGTTAAACCTGTATTAGGGACACAATTGTGCTAAGTTTTGAGATTATTATTTGCTTTTGTATTTGATGATATTTAATAACGTTGAGAACACATTTTCAAAATGAAACATGCAAAAGCAATATTTTGATTTAGTGGTTCAAATGTGAAAATCCTCATACATTTCCTTATATATATTCGTTTGACTCTTCTGTTTTAATCTTGTCGTTTTCATATGCGTTAATTGGTAAATATACCGGGTATAACTTTATCAAAGCGGATTATAATGTGGTAGAAGAATATTAAACCAATAAGTCGTTTAGATAATAGGCTAAAATGTACAACAAATAAACGTCGATGCTATGTTCACCACAATTTTGGCGCGTATTCAGTCGTATCAAGCATAGGACGTGTCAAGGTATAATGTCTACTCAATACACAATTTATCTGACGGATAGATTGGTGGACGCTTTTGATATCAATTTTACGAACCTATGCAGACTGAAAGGGAAAGATGAAATTTATCTAACATTTAACAAGGTTTTTGATGAATCGACACAAATGTAGATGTAACATTGAATACTTTCAACGTAAGAAAAATATTTGTACTCGAATTTAAATTGGCGCGCACTGTTTTAATATCTGAAATCTTAACAAATTTTAATTTTTGAAACAGAAAGTAGAAATATGGTCACAATGCCTTCTGTTGGACGTAATGTTTCAAACCGAGGCAACACATGCGACTTTATTGGAGAGTGTACTGTTACACAATCTTGTGAACCACGTATGAAAACCAACCCATCAAAGGTAGCCACTTTGTTTTGCAAGGATTGTCATGAGTTTCTATGTGAAACGTGCAGAAATCCAAACATCGCATATAAATCAGGGCAGCATGGCCTAGTCATCATTCAAGAAAGAGAATCATCAAAAGTGGTCGTAGACATGACAAGAATGTACATGTGTAAAGAGCACGGAAAGGAATTGATTTTTTCTGCAAAGACCATTCTAAACTATGCTGCACTACCTGTGTAATATCACACCGAAAATGTGACAAAGTGGATGAAATAGCCATTATTTCTTTGCAGAAAGGAGAAGAGATAGATAATATAAAACGGTGCTTATTGAAGTTAGAATCCGATGCAGACGCTAATGTAATTGAATTCAAGCTGTCGGAGAAACAGTTCAATGAATCAATTATAGACATACTAAGGAAGTAGACGAGTTGGGAGATCGTTTAATAAAACAGATTGAAGAGGCTAAATGTGAATATCTGACTAAGGCAAATGCTTTGAAATGTGACCAACTTAAGCGACTGAACGACAGGCATGCTCTAAACACAAAATCGAAGGACGAAAGCAATGAAATATTTTTAATATTATCTGCTATTTCAAAACAAGGTTCAATCCAACAAATGTATATATTTTCAAAACAGATTTAAGAGACAGATAAAAGGATCAGATCCGACATTAAAGAACAACGAACAACAACAACAAAAATGACAATTTCTTATCCGAGAGAGCTACTTTCGCTCCTTGAAATGGGGAACAATTTCCTTGAAGTGAAATTAGAACGATCAGGTATTATTATATTTTTTGTATCCTTAGTCGACGTTCATAAATTACTTAATATAGTTATGTTTTGAAGTTAAAATTTATGTTGGTTTTCGTGTAGCACAATGTGTTTATAACATCATTAAATTAAAAATCTTACAAACCTTAGATAATAAAAATATTACATTAGAAAAGTTCATGTAGGAACGAAGTCAAATATGTAGTTAACCCTCCATCTAAAATGCATCACAGCAGAATGGATGTTATATTTATTTTAACAAAGTGTCCCCGACTAACTGACAAAAAGTACATTTAACATTGAGGTCAACTTTCCTTCATACTGTACAAGCTGCGATACAGTCGATTGGTGTTTAATGGATAGTTCTGGACTCTGAGTCTCATTTCAACGTATAAAACATAAATTCACAACATAAACAATTAAAGTAAATTGTGTGCAAGGAATCAGTGTAAGAATGACAAATGTCTTACCTTTTGAAACATGCAAACGTTTTAAATTTCTACCCAAACATATGTGTTTACAATGCGAGTTTCATGGTACACAACCGTTACCGGATAACATTGGTCTTCATAGGACAACCTGTGCCAAGAGCTGTCTCAAAACATCTCCAAATAAGTCATATCTCAGTAAATCATACCACGTAATAACATTTTGGTATTGATTTATATTATACCTAATCGTTGTCAATATTATTAACTCTAAAGTAACATTTAATTTGGCAGAAAATTCACATTTATTTTCATAAATATTATTTATGCCGAAATAAACTGGGCAATTTAAATTAAAGTCGATGCATTAAACACGATTTTTGAGATCATTTGGTTTAATTGAGATAGTTGGCATACTACACACTACCAATCACAAAGAAACATTAAGATCACAGATAAACACATTTTTTAAAAGAGTAACTACATATAACAGCGATTTTGATATTTTCAGTAAAACAAACAGAAGGAACTTACACGCATTGTATAATTATCAAACAACAAAATAAATGTTGAAGACTGCCACTAGAGTGTAACAAAGGCACAGTTTAATGAAGTACATTGTTCAACATCACTATATTCATTCATCATTATACACCTTACAGAAAATATGTTTAACTTAAACAAACTGATGTTCATCAAGGGAGGCGACTCGTGACGTCACAAATCGGCAGTTAACAAAACGTCGCACTTTATTATCTCGGTTTACATGGGCCTAAATAACGTTTAAAAGCGATTGTATGAATTTGTATAAACCAGAGATGTAGATAACATGTTATCATCTTCTCTGGTTAAAATAGTCCGAAATCATTCAATAAAGAAAGTCGATACATTAATCTTCAGAACATTCAATGCCATGTTGCATGCAAGCTATTTAGAAAATAACAGTCGTAAACCAAAACGTTCGGAATGTTTTTTTCGCGCTTAAAGACAGTGTTCCTGGCTGAAATCAATGAAATATTACTTTTAAATAATTTATGTATTGGTATACACCAAGAAAGTGGTACAATATTTTTTTTTAAGATAAACAAATTTGATTAAAACTTGTGTCTGCTACAAACTTATGAGTGGTTACGGAAATTAACGATCGTACAAATGCTTTTACAGACATGTGCCAAAAGATAGAATTGCTTTCGTATTTCAAGTTTATCAGCTTTGAAATCATAAATTGATCAAATGAGAATCAAATACATAGATTTATCAACTAGTAATAGTCAGTAACACAAAGATTTTTGGGCGAAATCACCGTGTTTTGCGGAAACCGCAACATATTGTTTTTCGAAAACCGACGATCGGTAATATACGTAACCACTCGATTAATTTCAGGAGGTAAATTTTCGTTAATATTTTTATGATTTCTTCAGATATTCTATACCCGGAATAGTTGTATATCAATACACAACTGATTAAGAAGTAATATGTCCTTGATTTTTGTGAGGATTACTGTCTAAAACTGCTTAAGGTAGCGCACCTCTAATGATTTCCCGCGATTTCTTCGAAGGTTGAAGAGCCTACTATTAGGTGCCGTAGCCTAGTGGTTCAGGCGATAGACTAGAAATCTTTTGGGATATTCCCGCGTGGGTTCGAATCCTGCCGACGACGTATACTTTTTTGCGACGCGTTTTATTTATTTTCTTACGTAATTTGATTTAATATGGCATATAAGCTATATTTATTGTTAAATATGTTGCAATTTTTATGCACATTCTTCAATTATTAAAATTAAAACAACGTTATGGCGAAATTGGGTGATTTACTGTTGAAAATACGAACCATGCATGTTGCATTTGTATTTTTATTTCAAAAAGTAAACGGTAAATCTGTCTAGTTCTTGGTATTTTTGCTGTATATAGTGTTTCTATAAAAACTAAGTTTAAAATATGACTAAAATGATACTATTTTGAATTTTATGACACTTTGTTTTTAACCGACCCAATTTTTACTTGGCTGAAATCACTTACATTTCATGGCGCTCTTCCATAGATAAAAATTTGTAAAAAATAAATGTCTGTAAAAGAATACTTATTTCATCTTGTTTAAACTTTACACACCTTTACAGCATCTGTACACACCAACTAAATGCCCATATTTGGAAATTTGAATGAATTATGGAACTTTTATATACCCCAGAGGTGAAAATAAACTGGATAAAAGCCGAGCGTGGGGGTAGTTTTGAAAAAATAGGTATATTTTTTTTAAAAGCATGGAAAGCCTACCTACAAATTTGCATGTAGTTCAGTGAAATGATGCTGATTAAGAAAATAATTAATTAGATTATATTTGGATATGTGCCCATTAGAGGTGCGCTACCTTAAAATACGAATTAAGGCTCATCTTGAGTGCATGAAATATTGAAAAACTTTTTTATTAAAAAAATTCTATAACATTAAATGTTCTTTTTGGCAAAACATGTAAATGTTATATAAAGTTTAAAAACAATACAGGCAAAAATCACGCATGTAATATAAACTGCCAATACTATTTGAAATATTCCATTTTAATCAGTATGTTGGTTTAATTAGTCAATAACAATATAACTTGATTGATATATTTAAAACTTATTACAAATATTAAGTTTTTTCGATAAAATGATGACATAACAAAGTGATATGAAGATATGAACAAATCATGTTTGCAAGGGTGCCCGTCTAGAATGGTCATGTTGATAAGTAAGTACCTGATATCTAAATTTATTTGCCTTTATTTGTTGTTAAGACATACAATGTTAAATTAAATGTCACTGGTACGAAAAATTCTTGTTCTAAAGATTAGTAAAAGTGCAATATTGTGATTGTCTGCGCGTTTGATCGTTTTTATCTGAACGCTTTTAGGCTCTTTTAGTCAATGTTTGCTACTTTTCTTTGAATCTATGGTAGTTGTTAAACACATGCATAGTATATTTCTCTGTTGCATTTTCAACATCGAACATAAAATATAGAACCATATTAATTGGTACCATTATTAAGAAAGTCGTAAACCTTTGCACTCACTATCCGCGCTGTATTTGGCTTTACTGACCATTTTTGCACTAAGCTTGCCAAATAGATTTGTTCACGTGTAAATAAATAAATGTGTACTGAGAAATAATTCTGAAAACTATTACTTAATTAATTATTATTGATAAATGGTAAACTGTTTACATGTAAGATGAATGCCCTGATGAAAGCTAAGCAAGTCCGTTTATGAAATTAAGTAAATTTTTAAAAGACGAATGTCAAAAAACTAAACCTTTTTATTCATAAAGAATGAGATCATCCTGAATTCTAAAGCAAGAAACACTAGCCTTCATTTCGTCATTTTGCCATTAAATTTTTCCCAATAAATGTTGAATGTGTCGCTACTTTACACAACCAATTTTCTAAAGTATACAATGTTATTTCCGCTGAAGAAGAAACAGGTAAATAAAGTGCTTCATGCGATATGGTTAGTAACCGTACGTAGCTGAGATTTTATGCTTACAACGCTGTTACCTAGTTTCATGAGGATAAGAAGAGAACAATATTTGAGGCGGGTCAGGTTAACATATTCAAATGGTTTAATTAAATTGTCATTTTTAAAAGCCGTATCTAGATTTTATTTGTATTTGCACACACACATTGTAAATATTAAAACTATTCGAGTTCGAAGGTGGAAGGTGGACATGCAATTATTTGCCAACTTCCGAGAAATGTCACACCGCAATTCAGAAGTTCTTCAAGCCATCTTGCTGATTATCGAAATTGGCTGAGATATAATGTCCACAATCATTCTGAATCTGAATGGATACGTTGAAGTGACCAAGTTTGGCTTTTATTCAACGGGGAGTGCGCATGAAATTAATATGAGCCTGGCAAATGTCCCACTTTTGCCGATATTGCGGCCTTAAAGCACTCAATAGATGTTGAGTTCACTGTGCTTTCACTGAGTAAGTTCCAGTCAAGGATAGTTCGCGGAAAGAAAGAGTATTTAAATTTATCACTGTTTGTGTGTAATGGCTGGTAGCACTAGAGACTAGCTGGTAGAGTTATTGTTCACCGATTTTAACACTATATTGTCGTGGACGTAATCTTCAAACTTTTTAGCCCTAATAGTGCCTTTCGGTCTAAGTCGATGCAAATAGTGATCAATGTTTATAGCCGGTACGTGCCCTTCCACTACCTTGTACAAGAACGTCAATCTTTGGTGGCGTCGCCTCTCTTGTAGTGTGGGGAGGTTTAGATCGTCAAGCATGGCTGTTACACATCCTTCTTGTCTGGATTTGTAATCTCTGGTGATAAAGCGAGCCGCAGATCGTTGGACTCTCTCTAGCTTGTCTATGTCATCTTGCTGGTATGGGTCCCACACTACACTCCCATACTCCAGTTTAGAGCGAATGAGCGCTTGGTACGCGGTCTTCCGGCAGTTTTGGGTGCAGTATCTGAGGTTGCGTCTCAGGAAGACTAGTGTAGAGTTGGCCCGTTTAGTAATGTTTGAGATGTGGATTTTCCATTTCATGTCGTTGGAGAAAGTTATTCCTAAGTATGGGTTTTCTTGTACATTTTTGAGAATTGTGTTGCCAATGGTGTAGAAAAATGAAGATTTCGATTTTGAGCTGAGGAGATAACATTTCTTAGAGTTGAACCGCATTCCCCAGTCCTGGGCCCATTTTTGTAAATTCTCAAGTGGTCTTTGATTGAATTGATGGCTCTATACAGTAGGCAGTCGTCTGCGAACAGCCGGATGTGAGATTTCACCCTTTCTGGTAGGTCGTTAATATGGCAAAGAAACAGCAGGGGCCCTAACACTGTGCCTTGAGGTACGCCAGATCCTACAGCAACATTACGGGATTTCTCTCCTTCAACCACGACGCACATTTCCCGTTGTGTGAGGAAGTGGGATATCCAGTTGTGTATTGGACCGCGGATGCCGTAGTGTTCAAGCTTCAGCAGAAGGCGTTGGTGGGGCACGGTGTCAAAGGCCTTACTGAAATCTAGGATGATGGTGTCAACCTGTTTGTTCTGGTCATGGTATCCGAGTAGGTCATGGGCTTTGACAACAAGTTGGGTTTCACAAGAGTATCCTGAGCGGAAGCCATGATTTAGGTTTGTTAATTCTTTGTGTTTGTCCAAGTGGTTTAATATGTGACGACAGATGATATGCTCCAATAGCTTGGAGAGCACGCAGGTGAGTGATACCGGTATGTAGTTTTCTGGCGAATGGCGATCTCCATTCTTAAAGACTGGGGCAATATTTGCGTCTCGCCAATCCTTTGGAAGTTCGCCTGTGTCTACTGACCTCTGAAAGATGGCAGCAATGGCTGGCGTTGCCTCTATAGCACAGGCTTGCAGTACTCTGTTTGGAAGTTAATCTGGACCAGCTGCTTTCCGGACATTGATGTTTTTCAGCCGCTTGAGTACACCATCCTCACTTATGTGTAGTGGAGGGATGTCGTCGTTTACCCGCCTTGTTAGTTGCGGAGTTGGCTGGTTTTTGTCGTCCTTGGTGAAAATAGACTGGAACTGATTTACTAGTATTTCTGCCTTGCTTTTACTGTCTGTGATGAGGTGTCCATGCTCACGTTGAGGAGCTGTTCCAATGTTATCCTCTTTCCTGGACTTGACGTAATTCCAGAAGGGTTTTGAGTTATTGTTTTGGAGGCCATCTTCTATTATTTGGTTAATGTGGTTCCATTCAGCTTTGTGCATAGCTCTATTTGTTTCCTTTTTGCATTTTCTGTAGTTAGCCCAATTGTTAGATTTCTTTGCCTTTTTGTAGAGTCTGGCTTTGCGTTTCAGTTAACGTTTGATGTTTCTGGAAATCCATGGAGCCGAATTATTTAAAGAACTCATTTTAGATGGTATATTAGAATGGATAGCTGATGAGAGTTTGGATTTAAATGTATTCCAGAGTTGATAAACGTTGTTGTTGTTATTATAGAGCTGTACTACTTGTCTTGATATGTCTGTGATGTCGGCCTTCAGTTGGTCCCAGTTCGCCTTATAATCATTAAAACGAAGTTGTGTTAATAATTGGCAAAATAAATTTGAACTTTAAAAGAATATATCGAGAAGACACCGCTCTCGAAGTTGCGCACCAGAACGACCGCCCATTTACAGTGTACCAATATTGTTCACAGAAAATCATGCAATATTATTTATTTCAAAGTTTGAGAATACATTATATTACAATATCAGTTACTCGATTGTCTTCTGTTTAATGATTAAAGAGCACAGAGAATAGTTGAGTACATGCATGTCTATAAATATCCACATACATAAATACAATCAATTAATGCAAGTCATTAATTGGCGTCATGTATGTAACTTAATTGCTAACCTGTGCAATGTGTATTGTTATATATTGATTGCAATGGCATAATTTAACCCAATTACAGGACCACTATACGATGTTACACGTCAAGAATTAAACCCTTGAACATTGCGGTTAAAAAATGCTGAAATATATATTTATTATTTGACAAATCAGGTATTCCCTGAGGCCTGGCCAGTTTTTAACATAGGGGGAATGGTATCAACAAACATCGAAGCACACCACTTAACAATAGTACACACTAAATATTAAAAACCGGTCAAATGTTTTTCTTTACAATATAAACGAGCCTAGCTACAATTATTATATTGAACCAGAAAAATCTGATATCTGATTCAGTTTGTGGTATTTAGCTGTTGAACGTAACGCGTATTCGTTGAGGAAAATTCGTTGGTATACAATTACTATGTTTATTCATCATTGAAAATTTACGGGTATAATTTTTGTTTTATCAGAGAAAATTTCACGGAACAACTGTTCGTTTGTTTTCAAGCAGAGCCTGCTATTCTGGCCGCCCAAGCCACAAACATACCAGAGCCTATAAATCACTGTCATTTAAACCTCGATTCCGATGTATATGCACCTAAGGCTACTGCAGCATTGCAAACAATTGCCGTTTATGACTACCAAGCAGGTTAGTATACATAGTTTTGTGATTTTACGTAATATAAATAATTATTTTAGTCATAATAATTTATTTATTTATTTTGAATTTGATAAAATATTGTACATATCAACAGAGTTTTTTTGTGTAAAATAACTTCATCTATAATAACGTGTGTTTACTCTTCGTAATAGATTTTAATTAAAAACCAATACATGTTGTAATTACATTTTTATTGGCAATTATAAATCTCACAGCCCCTATATTCAAATGATTTGTGTGACTTTTTAAATACAAGTTTTAAGGCTAATGTTTTTTTAAAAACTGCCATTGTTGGACAATTATACTAAATCGAATATCTTACTTAGTTGTAAAAATTGCTTTCAGTCATGCATTATCATGGCTTCCTCGCAGAATCTTGAATAGACTTGCGTAAAACAAAAACAGCTGTTAGTGTATTTGTTAAACTGTGACGAGAAATGGAAATATTGCTAGCCACAGACTGGAGCCTTAACTCAGCCACTGTTATATAATGTAAACATTCCATCTATTCATATTCGGAGTATTTGCAATCAAACATTGGTTATCCATCCCCGAACATTCACCATTCAGACGCCGCCGACGAATTACATTCGACCCTAATGATATCATCACCAATGTAGAGTAGAAAGACGAGGATTGATGGATAGGAACCGCACCCGACGGGTCTCGGAAACTGTTTCCCGCCAATTATGTCGAATGTATGGAAAGCTGAAGTATTAACTAAATATGTTAAAGATTCAATCAAATGAGTATTTTTATAATATATGCGATACGATTCGGCAGCCTATCATTTAATGACTAAACTAATTCATTTAATTTAAGCGTAGCTGTTATTGTTCTGTTAATTAGCTACTGGATTAGCTCCTAAATAACAGTTCCAACAGAAACGCGGTGGATCTTCAGCAGAAGATATGGAGCGGATCTTACGGAGACGTGTGGGCGGGTGAGCCTTAAGAGAGAATGATGGTTATTAAATACTATAAAAGAATATGGCATGTTAAAAATAAACCACGCAGATCGATGGACATTTATATGAAATATATTATAATCCTAGCTGTGAAACCGGATGTGACTATAGGTATATCTACGAAAAGTCAGTCAGTCCGAATGTTTGTCTTGGTTTCGAATGTGGGTCATACAGTAGGTATAAAAGTACACGAAGTAGGATGATGAAACTTACTATTGAGATGCATGGTCATGTTTGGAATATGCACATAAGTATAAACTTTTGTGGTTGCTACGTTGACAGAAATCAGAGAAAGCTGTAAAAAATCTGGATCCTGCAATAACTGGAACACTACTCAATTTAGGTTGATAAAGAAAGGTATGCGGATATACAGGGCCATACGGGTAATATGCAGGTTGTTTCAGTGTTTTCTGGTTACATGAAACATAAAAACAAGTCGACAAATCCGAATCCTTCTTGAATTGAAAAAATAAAACTATGTTGACAAAAGTCGGCATGTAGATAGAGGCGCATAATTATGCTAAATATGCGCGTTAATTCATTTTTTCGCCCAACAAAATTAAGTTTGCTATGATGACTGGAATTAGTGCAGGCTTAAATCAATATTCTGCGACAACTTTAAAATACGTATGATTGGTTCATGAACCTCAAGTGTTGGCTAGGAATTCATATGGAGAATATGCACAATATTACAGTTTTTGTTCTTTCAAAACTGAGGTTTCAAGGGTTACAGAAAAAAAAATTGGATTCTGGGCCACATAAAAAGGTACATAAGTTTCCGCCGACAGCATTTACCCGGTTGGGCACTTCTGTTTTGGGATACAACTCTTCTTAATTAGTATAATGAATGTTCATTGTAACCAAATTACATAATACATTGAAATTACATTCATTTTATTTCCCATTAAACGTCAATAATACGTTTTTGTATTTCTGCGCCCATGGCTGCACTTTACGATATTTTGATTTAACTGGAAAGCATTCACATTTGATGTAGTTTTTCTATGGATGAAATCCGGAATTCCCTGTGCAACACCACCTGTTTAATATGTGCACCATCACATATGTACGATTTGAACCCTGGTTGTTGACATGAGAAGCGTGTATCAAACACTGCGAATACTGGTCAGCTCGATTCTTTTATACATTTCTTCTGTGAAACAATCGTAAGGTACTGTTAACAGGGAAAACATCACGATTTTTGTGTAACATTCTTGTGCATTTGCACATTAATCAAATGTCGTTTAGCGGTAAAATAAAATAAATTGACACTCTTGTGACTATCCCGTGTTAGCTATAGGCGTAATAGTCGTAAATGTACAGAAAATTGACGGAATGCACATTCTGCTTTCAAGCAAAATTTTAAGTTGCTTTTGAATTCATGTTTTAGGCAAATGGCAAAACACGGTAGATGTTGCTGTAAAGACACTCAATCCTGGTCAGAAGACGCCCAAAGATTTCATAACAGAAGCAAAACTAATGCATTTTTTAAGTCACCCGAAGCTTGTCCATTTGATTGCCGTCTGTACAGAGTCGGGGCCGATGTGGATCATCACGGAACTCATGGTGAATGGGTCGCTTCTGAATTACCTACGGAATGACAAGGGCCAGGCAATCACGTTTATACAACACACTTAAGTTTTAGATATTATCGTCGACATGGCCGGGCAAGTAAGTTAGTGGTAAGGGTGTCGTAGTTGACTCAAATTTGGGTTTAACCAGCAAGGTTGTGAAGCTTAAACACATTGTATTCTCTTAACTTAAACTCTTGCTGTATTAGGATGAGCAGAGGAGTTGTTATTTAAGGTATTTTTAAGGTATGCTGCGGGTTGCTTTTCAATTAACTACTGTTGGTAAGTTCATGTATTTACGTATAACGATCTTTTTTCAGGTTTTAAACAGATAAACGTGCTTTTATTTGCATTATAAAAAATAACATTTTCCACATTTCATTTGGCGTAAAAAATACAATTTAACTTGACGTACATGTAACTGTTTAATATTCTGGAATGATCAAGAAAATAAGTATTATTACCAAAAGGAAACTTGAAAATAATATTTATGAATTCTGTTTACTGATATAATTATATATGTGGGATTGTGTGGTTAATGTAAGACTTGTTTTCGAAAGAGATGTCCAGGATGTGCTTAAGCAGCAAACAAATGTGACCCTTGTTATACAGTATCATGGAAAGCATACAAACATGCGTGGTTATGATAATTCTTTAATGTAATACTTATGTAAACAAAATAAAACTAACATTTAGTAATGTTATTTTAGACAAGTCACATATTGCCATAGATTAAGACACAGGATAAATACAGAAATAAAACAAACACCGATGAGAAAACTGGAGTTATCGCCTTGGAAGAGGTCAACGCAAAACATAACATTTGGGTTTTATAAAAAGTTAATGGCGCATAGTTTCTTTTACTCATTGTATATCATTCATTGTAGAATGTAGATGTAAAGTGAGTTGGTTTGAAAGATTTAACATTTAAAAGTGTAGTTAATTTTTTGATTAGTGTTACACCTTTATTTGGTAATTTATAATTTTCTGTCTGCAAGACAATATCACTGAGTATAATAGTGTGTGTAACTGGTACACTTTAAACCATTATATATAAAATAATTACCTCATAGAAGAAGCAATATTATATCTTGCAGTACACGAACATATGCTCAATGTCAACAGAAATTCACATTAGCCTTACACTTGGAGACTTTCTAACGCAACACTTTCCAAACTTGAATATCTTAGGCATGCGTTAAGATTTTGAATGAATTTATTTCTTTACATGTGATCATTTGACTACATTCTGTGCAAGCTCCTTGACGACCGGACGTATTAGCACTTCAAGGTATGTATGGTGGCATCGTGGAAATGGTGAAACATGATATTATTCTTACAAACCACGCTAACGAATCGAAATTGTTTTCGAGGTATATTTGGAAACGAAAACCTTTGACCTCATTTTCTTCAGTGTCGTGCATAATTTCATAAATTAACAAGTAATTTACCCATATCTTTTTTGGTTTAACGAAACGAGTGCGGTCTTTATGAAATAATTTGTCCATAAATAATGTTAATCTATTTGCTATAACTCCAAGGCAATGTTAAAGTATTTTTAAGAGAAATTGGGCGCAAATGTTGTACAAAAAGCTAAGATTTATCTCCCTTTGCAATACAGATCATCATACCATGAGTATGTGTTATAGATAAATTTGCACAGATAAAATCTTCATTTGAGTATCTGACACCAAAAGCACCAATATTTTTCCAGCACGTTTGATAAAATTTGAATGTAAGACAAAACTGTACTCTTATTATTTTAGAACTACTGAAGCTTCCTATTTAGCTATGAAACCTTCGATTGAATTGGACACACTCTGTTATAGTATTGGCACATTAATTTCTTTTACATATTTATTAAAATATTTTCACTGCTTCAATCGTATTTATTGCTTATAAAGAGACTTACATAATAAAATGCTGTTATAATAAGGCTACATTTTGTACATTATATTGATTTTGCTATTGAATGATTGCGTTCTAGGCTGCATAATTCTAAATTGGTAGTGCGTTTTGAAATTTAATATCATTATTGTTTATTTATTTCCTGTTCATACACGCTGTCGGACAGTAGGGAATAATTCCAAAGACTTTGTTTGTGAGACAAAGTGCTTAAAGTTAAGTTCAAATGACGGATGAGTTATCCGATTGGAGTTTTGGTTCAATTTCAGTGAATTAGTGTTGCAAAATGATGTGATTCAAACAATACTGAGTCAAGCTTGTTGTATTGGATTTGTTCACTGCAAGATAAATCTTTGTATTTTGACCGGCTTTTTTGTCTGAAGAAATCTAAATATTGTAGCAATTAGCAGAGTCTAAGACTTCTATTTCCAGGTTTATACTTATTAAGATTATTTTAGTTAAAGTTATCTAATATAAGATCTATAAAGGGTTTCATATCACCCCATATGATAAAGCCTCTTTTTTAGCCTTTCAATTATTTCGATGCAGTCTTTCAATAATTTCAAAACGTTTTAGTAAAATGGTAATTTCAGAGTAGTAATATAAACAAGTTAAAAAAGAAAATGAGCAGCAAGCCATTTCTAGTTGTATAATTTTACATTTTGACACGTTCTTTTTAAAGATTAGGTCCGTTATTGCTTCCATAAATAATTACTGTTTACAATCTCGCAGACCTCATTTAGATAAGAAGCGAACTTTAAACAAAATACGTTTTGATTGACCGTATAAATAGGCAATACAACACACTTAAGTTTTAGATGACTCTAAATCTAACATCAGTAGAAATTTTCATGTGCATCTTTGTGAAAGTATGTCTTTGTTTGCAAAGAGGCTTAACATTTACAAATTCAACATAGTCATTTAAGTAGTGTTTTGTTTTATGAATTTAGTGTTTAAGTATTGTTTTTCTTTGTCGTATTATACGTGCTGGCGGTAACATGAATTATTTTCAGAATATAGTTTTGGAGTTTAATTATGACTATTTTTTACATGAGCAGCCGCATCACTATGTGTTTATTCATACATTATTAACACGTAGATGCATAAGCAATCGGATGTCATTATATATAAAAGATGCATTAGCCGTGGTATTATTTAATTTCTTCTATTACGAAAAACCACTTTATACCACTATACCACCGTTCTCTTCGACCTCTTATTCAAATAAAACACTTAAGTTTCTGGCATAATTGTGTTCACTTAGCTGGTAACCATCCATCCAAGAAAATGTGCGAGCAGGTTCATAACGGCGATAAACTACAATCAGTCAAACGCAATTTAAAGTATTTAGGAACCATGGATTGACAATTTATCGCTGCAAGATGAGAAATGTGGGCCATCTGATCAGTGTCATAAAAATTATTCAAGGCACTTACAGTGATTTATTTGTGCTCAATTTGCAGATCGCAGATGGCATGGCGTATTTGGGGGCGAATAACTGTATTCATCGCGACCTTCGGGCGAGACACATTGTTGTTGGACCAAATAATGAGGTCAAGGTCGCGCACTTCCAGCTAGCTCGCATCATTCGGGGAAATTAATATGTGCTTGAAGGCGGTAGTAAACGTGTGTTTTAACGAATTGATTTTGATTAACATTTATAGCATTTGGTTAGGAGAGAGAGAACGAGAGAGAGAGAGAGAGAGAGAGAAGTGAGAGAGAGAGAGAGAGAGAGAGAGAGAGAGAGAGAGAAAGAGAGAGAAGAGAGAAGAGAGAGAGAGAGAGAGAGATAGAGAAGATAGAGAGCGCGAGAGAGAGAGACACGAGATGAAGAGGAGAGAGAGAGAAGCTACGAATATCGAGATCTAGAGAGATCAGCGAGAGCGAGAGAAGCTCTCTCGATCTCTCTCTCTCTCTCGCTATTCTCCATCCTCTCCTCCGCTCCTCTCTCTCTCTCTCTCTCTCTCTCTCTCTCTCTCTCTTCTTCTCTCTCTCGCTCTCTCTCTCCTCTACTGATATCTTTAGCGAGAGACCGATAGATAGATAGAGAGAGCGATCTACAGAGAGACAGATCGACCTGACACAAGACGGACATACAGACGACGACATAGACAGACAGACAGACAAGTACCACAACAGACAGACATGCCAGACAGACAGACAGACAGACAGACAGACAGACAGACAGACAGAGAGAGACAGAGAGACAGAGAGACAGAGACGAAATAATATAGCTTACGCATGAGAAGTTCACCTGCCAGGGCTCTCGGACAGAATACCAGAAAGCGAAGAGGGAGACGGGGAAGATGATGCAAGAGGCCTTGGAGGAGTGGATTGATGAGCAATGTATCGTCATTGGCAAATTAATAACCACGTGCAGCTTAAGGAAGGCATTCGGCAACCGAAAGACCCGTACGAATATCAGTCAGCCCAAGGCCAGTGTAATAGCAGACGCTTTCAGGAACATCCTGACCGAAAATATCCCAGTCTTGAACAGATGCAGCGACCTCTATAACTACCCACTTCAAGTAGACCCCAGTTTCCAAAAGAACAATCCCGGACTAAACACCGACGACGAAAGTGCGTCCATACTAAAAGCAGGTGTCAAGAAGGCAGAGCACAGTCTGAATGAAAGATTCCCCCTTCTGACCTGATTAAGCACGCAGGACAGACACCGACTACAGCAATGTCGGCTCTATGTCAGAGACGATTTTGGGGGAGAAGAAGTGGTCTAATGAATTGACCCAGTGTCTGGTCAACCACCTACCGAAAAAGGGCAACCTCAAGCTTTTCGTTAATTACCTCATCATCATCAGCCATCCCAGCACAAACGTGATACTCATCATTCTCAACCCACTTAAAAGTGAGGCCAATCAACTGCTGCTAGAAAAGCAGGCTGAATTCCGAACTGGACGGAACACAATTGGACAACTCTTCAAATGCAGAGTCATCATTGAGAAATACCTGCAATACCAACGCGGTATTTTCTATAACTTTTAGAAAGAGTTCAACTGGGTGTGGTATTATGGTCTAAGTCAGTTTCTGGTAGGATTCAACATTGACGAAAGTCTGGTGCAAGACATCCAAGAACACAACAGAATATCAAGCAACGGAGTACTTCTAAATGGACAGATAGACAGACTGATGTCTTCTGGATGATTACTACCTCCCGCTCTGTTTACCAATTCCTGCAAAAATGATGGAGCCTTAATTTGAGATTCGCTAACGACATTTACTACATTGGTGGTACAAGCAGTGAACTCTGAGACCCCACAAAAAGAGTACGACTCAATAAAAAAGCAAGTGCATACGAGAAGGAGGTCAGCCGGCAGAAGTCAAATATAATTGTAAACAGCACAAGTGCAGACATCGCCATGAAAGGCAAGAATCTGAAATAAATGAACAGCTTTAAGTACTTGGGAGTAACCATATCCAAAGATGGTACCAGTACGTATTCGGTACAAATTATAATTGTCATCACAATTGCAGCGCCAGCCAGAGCAGGTTGTTGACAAACAGCGGGTACAGAACGCAGAATACAAGCCTTTGAACAAAAGTGTCTAGGAAAACTGCTCCGCATTTTCTACTTACAGCACAAGACCAACGATAACTTCCGAAAAATGACAGCAGAACTTGTTGGCTGACAAGAACATATACTGGCGACCATCAAACGACGAAAGCTGGCTTGGTTTGCAAACATCACGAAGCATGTTTCTCTGTGCTATAGGGTACGCTAGAGGGAGGTTGCCGCCAAGGGCGTCAGAAGAAAAACTCATTAGACAATTTGAACGAAAAGAGAATGGATTAGCTACTCCCAGGCCCCCACAACAAACCTGACTGGTTGGGGATTTCTGTTTCGTCGCCCCTCAATGCCCCCAACGACCTGACCGGTCAATGATTGATGATGATGCTGACTGTGATAAATTTACTATTCAAACAATAATTGACTATCCGGTAATTGTAGAAGAATCACATGTTTTCTGTTTTAGACCTTGCTGTTCTATTAAATCAAGACTTCCCAAAAGATGGGCCTAACTTACATGTGTTTATGAGGCGTTTGATTTCCTTATCTATAGACTGCTCTTAAACATGTCTTCCTATACATTGACTGTATACACAGAGTATCCTATCAAATGGACTGCACCATACAATTTTTATACGGTATTTTTTAAATGTTTCTATCAAGTGGGTTGCTCTAGAAAATAGTATCAGATGGGTAATTTTTATTCTACAACAACAACCCTCCAATAAATATCGGTCATTTTGAAATTAACAGCCAATCTTAATGCCTTGTAATCACTTGTCCATCAGTTAAAACATATTTAATACAAAAGAGTAGTACATTTGTTTGTGTGCATTCACATGTCATGTTGAAACATTTGTAATGTTCTATTTAGAAAATTAAACCTTTATTAATAGCTGGGTATGAGTTTAAACCCTAGCATGTACTGCCTCTTAAATACGTTTTTAATTCAGGTCGTGCGTTGTCTATGAAATGGACTTCCCCCGAGGTTTTTGTCGATTTCAAGTTCAGTATCAAGACAGATGTATGGTCATACGGTGTTCTCCTGTATGAGATGATCAGTTTTGGTAATTTCAGGTGAGTAAAATGAAACTGTTAATTTTAGCATCTTAGTTTATTTCTGCAAGCGTTAATTTTAATTTAAGGGAATCAAAATCAAATCCAATTGTGTTATTGAAATATTATCGAATGAGTTTCCAGTGTAGAGCTTGATTATTTTGTAATATTTAGTTTATTGTATCACACGAAATTTCTTGAAAGTAGTACATTTTATGTAAGGTA
Organism: Dreissena polymorpha; assembly: GCF_020536995.1. Lineage (NCBI taxonomy): Eukaryota > Metazoa > Mollusca > Bivalvia > Myida > Dreissenidae > Dreissena > Dreissena polymorpha. The sequence goes on along the minus strand of NC_068366.1, from coordinate 75,032,203 downwards.
TTGTTTGAAGTATTTAAATTATTACTCACAAGTAAATAGCAGTGAGTGAATAAGTGAACAATTTTTTTATTTTTTATTTACTTATTCACTTAAGCTAAATTGCTTGAAAGATTGATAATTACTGAAATAATTTCGAAGTATCCTTTTCCTGGGTTAAACCAGTACAATATATATTTTTAAGCTGGTATGTGAATATACGGATGGGCACTGAAAATGCTCAATCTGATGTAAACTGCGTACTATTTATGAAGCATATAATATAACAGTGACAATTTGTTTCATTAAAGAAAATAAGTATATGCGCTGGCCGATCGATTTACCAAGACGGGTTCCTTTAAACATCTTTACAAATTTAGATTGAATAAAAAAACATCTGCATACCAGTATGCACGATTTTCTTTTGGAAAAACATAAATGCACTCTGGAAAAGCCTAGTACAGAATTTTTTTATATATGAAATGGTTTCATGATCATTTATTACTATGCCATTCGCCAAATAAGCGGATTACATTTTAGAAATGTTTTTAATATATACGCCTTAACTGCATGATTAACTACAATGAGACAACTACATATGGTAGAAACACTCAATGGTATTGGAAAAAAGCCAAATACATGTTTAGTCTGGTTGAAATTATAATGGCTTTAAATATCAAAACTGTTAATTGCCACCTATGCATATTCTATGTGAGATTCGCTTGTTATAATTATGATCAGCCGATAAAATGTTTCATTTAGTCTCTGTGGTGTAAAAAAAACTGACGTCAACTCTACCTATTATACCTAGGCATAAATAACCGCGAGGTGCTAAACTTTTTGAAGAAAGGCAATAACATGCCTCAAATCACGGGTGGTCCCATTCCGTGCCCAGACCCATTTTACGAGCTCATGTTGAAGTGCTGGAACCGATCGCCTGAGAACCGACCAACCTTTGACTACCTTCGAGAATTTTTCAACAACTATGCAGTATTTACAGATAGGGGATACGAATATGTGGAATAGGACCAAGAGAGAGATAAAAGTCAAATGACTAGGAACGAAATATGTACACGCCATTGTACTTGAAAATATAGAGTAAAAGCATAGGACCAACTAAAGGATAAGCCTATGGTCTTAAGAAGACATCCTTAATAAGAATTATACACTTTGATAGTTTTGTATAACAACAATACTTTCGTCTAACAATTTTGTTTCCATTCACGACCTCTTCAACACTTCTTGAATTGAATGTAAGGCAATACACTAGAGTAAGGTCAGCTAACAGCCATTTTTATCAAGGCTTAATGTAGTCGATATTCATTTGGGTGTCACTTCGTCGTATCTCAGAAAGTAACAAGTATGTTGCTCATGTTTGTATGCAACCATTGAGTTGTTTAATGGTAATTATATTGCAATTTAGACTCTTTAATTTCTATTTAATTGAAGTATTGATGCTATGATGATACCTTTTATTTACATTAATATCTTAAAACTAGCTAGAACCCTAAGTATAACTTTTTTCATTCAAAGGCGGTGAGCACATCTTTATTTGTGTTTGTTGTGTTCCTGTGTGTCTGTATAAGTATATATGCTTTGTTCTGCACATGCTTTGTAGTGCAGGAATCTGTTCTAGAATTGTCGTAATCTCGTCCAAATTGTAAAGAAGTTGAATAAAGTGTTACTTATGGCTAACGTAGTTAGTAGCATTGATAATATTTTGGGAATATCTTACGTGGAAGCTGCTTTTTTGGTTGTTTAAATACATTTGATAACATTCTTTCATAACAAAACTTTCACAACTTTCATAAATCTAGAATATAACTCTCGAAAAATATATCGTACACATGAGTGTGCACGCATTTTAAGAACTACAAGGTTGGCTTCAATGATAGCACGTCAGAAATGTAATTGCTGGATAAGTATTTATATAGAAGTGTTAATGATTAATGTTAATAACCAATTATAAATTAGATTTTGGTGTGAATAGTTTATGTTTTAAATTTAGCTTTTTTTAGAAGTATGAAACATTTTTTCTCTTAAAAAAAGGTTTATCAGCGACAAAAGGGTATGATGAATTTAGTAAGAGAGAACGTGTATTATCTTTCATGGGCCTTTATGATATGTGTTGGAAAGAAGCAAAACGATACAAAGCAATACAATCATGCAATTTTTAATTTTTTATTGTATAGTTTAACTTTTGTGGAATCATGTATTTTGAGCATAAAGATCTTTGTTGATTTACACGTTTTTTTAACATAAAGATTTGGTAGGTTCAACTTCTATAAGAGGCTTCTATAATAACGGTCAAATACTAAATTTTCTTTTCTTTTAACAAACTAGTTTTGTTCTCCCCTTAATGGTTATCATACATATAGTTTGTTAAAAAAACTACATTCACAGAATTTTCCAACAGATTTGAAACCGAGCAAGCTGTTTTGCCTCTCTAAAAGAGTGTCTGGTTTCTACGAGGGAGACCCTAGTTCAATCCTCTGTTGGATCAGGATTTTTTCTCTTTTGCTAAACATATTTATAAAAGACGCTGCATCGGATTAATTACTTATGGCTTTTAATTACATACGCTATATTGATTTTCAAAGTAAACATTCAATTAATGTATACATCCAAATTTAAGAACAAATGAACGAGAAGTTAAAGGCAAAACAAAAGTTGTCCCTATATTGTTAACAATTTAGCTATGTTTGTTTTTAAAGCAAGGGAAATAAGAAATACTTGTAATACATATTACGATTAGGGTAGAATTTTTGTATATATTTATGCACAGCCTCTCGCTGTATATTGTCTTCTCTAAAATACCCAATACTTTGTTTAACAATGTACCGGTTTATTTTTTTTTTGACTTTGTTTTATTATATTGTATGTGATATCTCATGTATACTAATTGGCTTATTGCCTAATGTTTTATCAAATAAACTATATACATGAACTAGCAGATGTTGCATAAAGGCAGTTGCTTTAAAAACCTAAAGTTTATTCAACGGGCGTAATCGCTTATATAAAATATTTTAGCTGTAGGATTGAAAACTTGGAATAACAACAGAAAGATTACGGTACATGTTAAAATTATCTAACAAACAATGTATTTAACAATTGAGAGGATAACGCCAGACATTTACCTTCGAACATTCAGCCGCGCACATTGTTCGAACAGAAATGTTCAGTTACTAAAGTGTTATTCGTTCTGTGCTATATGACAGTCTTTTAACTGGTGCCACGGGAGAACACGTGCCCCCCCCCCCCCGCAAATGTCCCAAACTGAACAAGAAGCTTATGCTTTGTATTATTTACCTCGTTATAAATTATAACAGAAAATAATATGTGAATACCAGATATTTAAAGCCCGCTTCCCAACAGGGTCGTAAATAAAAATGTACAATTTGCTGCAGAATATTCGCATGAAGACGTTTAATTTAAAAAAAGGTAAAATATTATTTTGAATATTAAAAACTACTACTTATACTACTATTTATACGCTCATTGGGTCATTGTCGACCTTAAATGGCTTGAAGTCATCCTAGGGTGACACGAATCGGCTTCTAGTCACCACCGGGTAACTTCAAGCCGATTCATGTCACCCTGTGGTGACTTTAAGCCGACCGGGTGACTACAATCGGCTTTAAGTCACCACAGGGTGACATGAATCGCCTTCTAGTCACCCCAGGGTGACTTCAAGCCATTTCAGGTCGTGAATGACCCAACGAGCACTACTACTACTACTACAACTACAACTACTACTACTACTGTTACTGCTACTATTACTACTACTACTACTAATAATACTACTACTACTACTACTTCTACTACTACTACTACTACTACTACTACTAATACTATATCTTCCACTTCTACTACAACTACTACAACTATTTGTACTACTACTACTACTACTACTACTACTACTACTACTACTACTACTACTACTACTACTACTACTACTACTACTACTACTACTACTACTACTACTATTACTACTACTACTACACTACTACAACTACTACAACTATTTGTACTACTACTACTACTACTACTACTACTACTACTACTACTACTACTACTACTACTACTACTAATACTACTACTACTACTACTACTACAACTACTACTACTACTACTTCTACTACTCCTACTACTACTACTTCTACTACTAATACTACTACTATTACTACCACTACTGCATCTACTACTTCTTATACTACTACTACTACTACTACTACTACTACTACTACTACTACTACTACTACTACTACTACTACTACTACTACTACTACTACTGCTACTACAACAACAACTACTACTACTACAATAATACTACTACTACTACCACTACTACTACTACTGCTACTTTTACTACTACTACTACTACTACTACTACTACTACTACTACTACTACTACTACTACTACTACTACTACTACTACTACTACTACTACTACTAGTATTATTATTATTACTACTACTTCTACTACAACAACAACAACTACTACAACTTCTTCTACACTACTAAATTGTGCGATCCGTAGAACTGCGGATTCGCCAGTCTTGTCAGCTACAACCACTCATTGCTTCATACGGACGCAAGTTGAGGCGCTCCAGCAAGAAGAATCATAGGCGAGTATAGCAAACATTCAGGAAGCCTGATGAAAGCCTCCTAGATATTTTAGCTGTTGTTGCGAATTGTGTGGAGTTACACTGCACGACGCTTTAAGAAGAAAACAAAAGTAAAAATGCAGGGAGAACTCGGAAAAATTATTCGTTTATACACTTAAGCCCTCTAATAATATTCTTACATGCTTTATGTTCGGCGAATATGACTTTTTATTACTGTATTGCTCATTATGATTATTTTTTGTTTAATCATGGACAATAGTGTGTTTCAAATATCTCTATCATCCTAGATGTCAGGATAATAAAGATTTCAAGAAACTGTACACTAAAAAATAAACATTTATGATGGCATTATGGTTAACTTTGCGGTCTTTAACTACGTTCTAAGATGCCAAAAGTTAAGTCTAGTTAAGTGCGATTACGAGATGCCTGACTTCAAGACGTTAATTGTAGCTGCACGCATGGACACACGCTTGACTATTCTTTTGCCTCTACATCAGGAAAAGTTGAGCTTGTTAGACGCTATACAATCATGTCGACATGGACCAGCAGAGAGAAGACACACTCAGTAGACGGTGGAATTACTACAAAGAAGCAACCAAGATATAACGACTCATTATTCAGCCCCTTGAATGTTGCCACGAGAACTTGCGCTAGGACTTCACGCGTGCTCAATGTGGTTGCTTACCTTAAAAGCCGGAAAATTATGACAATTAGACAACTAGCAGGTTGGGAAGAAAACACAATGGTAACTCTAGTAAGGATGAACACAATGTTACAAGATCGTGAAGAAAAAAATCTTGCATGGATCAAGACTTCGTGGACAGGCTGGGATATGCGAATTTACTTAAGAGTGTCCTCACTGTAACCGCACTGTTAATTACACTGATGCCATGTTACGTTATGCGCTAACTCATAAACTGTACGATCAGGATTTACATGATATGATAAGTAAATTACCATAAGTGACAACCATGAGGAGGCGACATTTGTTGTAAAACAAGAGTATCCCTACCTTAAAGGTCGAGGTCAGAATTAGCGGTCAAAAGTCAACATTGACCATGAGCGAATTTGACTTTTGCTGTCTCAGCCATAACTTTGCCATATATGTTTAAGAATTTAAAAAATACACTGGTATACATGCTATAATCATAAGACAATGAATAGCATGAGATATTCCTGTGCCTAACTCAAATGTCAACTCCACACTTCAAAGATCAAATTTGGCTAAAACATTAATATTTTAAGACACACATGACTACCATTACGAGACTGAATGTCGCGTGTATCATCTGTCTCATAACCTCAAAGGTAAAAAGTCTTACATAGTGATCAAAAGTAAAATTTGGCAAAAAGCATCATGTGTTTGACAAAAGTGGAATGTTGTTGAATACATGCGTTACGGACCCATTTCTTTTTCATTTCGGTTAAACTGTTTTGCTAGTATCTGAGATCAGGTTCAGTATTCGACAATTTGTGTGCTTGAGCTCAGGTGAGCGCTTAAGTGCCATTTTACCCTCTCGTTTGTGAAACTTGAAAATATTGCTTGCAAGGATGTCTTCCTTCAATTTGTGAATTGTGAAACGGTGCCCAAATTATTTTTTTGACAGGAGAGATATGCACACATTTCTTATAATATTCATAGATTTATGTGATGGTATGAAGTGTTCATGTCATGTTTTGTTGTGTATATGTTATGATATGGTGTGTGTCATGATGTGGTGTATCATGATGGTGTGTGTTATGACGTGGTGTATATGACATGGTATTAAGTGTGTTTGTTATGGTATGACGTGTGTACGCCATGTTATGATGTGTTAAATGTCATGGTATAATTTGTCATGTTATGATGTGTATATGTTATGGTATAATGTGTGTATGTCATGTTATGATGTGTATATGTTATTGTATAATGTGTGTATGTCATGTTATGATGTGTATTTGTTATGGTATAATGTGTGTATGTCATGTTATGATGTGTTTTATGTCATGGTATATTTTGTCATGTTATGATGTGTATATGTTATGATATGATGTGTGAATGTCATGGTATGATATGTAAATGTTATGAAATGGAGTGTGTATTTCATGGAATGATGTGTGTAAGCTATTGGGTGTGTTATGGCATGGTATGATATGTCATGAATTGATGTGTGTTTGTCATGGTATGATGAGTGCATGTCATGATACGATGTGTGTATGTCATGGTACGATATTTGTATGTCATGGTATACTGTGTGTTTGTGATGGTATGCTGTGTGTTTGTGATTATATGGCGTATGTTAAATAAGGTATTCTGTGTATTTATGATTGTATGCTGTGTGTTTGTGATTATATGCTGTGTGTGTGTGATTATATGATGTATGTTTATGATAGTATGTTGTATAGTTTTGATGGAATTATGTGTGTTTTTGATGGTACTTTATATGTTTGTCATAGTATGATGTGTGTATGTGATGGTTTTATGTATGAATATCATGGTATTCTGTATGTCTGTGATGGAAGCCGTGTCGATGATGGTATGATGTTTGTATGTAATGGTATTCTGTTTGTTTGCCGTGGAATGATGTTTGTTTATGATGGTATTCTATGTGTATGTAATTGTATGATGTGTGCTGTTATGTTTTGATGTGTGTTTGGGATGGAAGGGTCTAAGAATGTCATGGTATGCTGTGTGTATTTCATAGAATGAAGTAAGTATGTAAATAATGGTGTGATGTGTGCATGGTATGATATGTTTTTATGATGATATGTTTTTGCATATGATTACATCCTATGTATTTGTGATGGTATTCTATGTTTTGGACTTTTTATGCTGTGAGTTTGTAATGATATGGCGTGTATTTGCGACGGAATGCTGATGATTTGCGATAGTAATGAACTCTATTAAAATACGACTTTACATTCAATCCAGTTGTTTGCCGTACTCGTTTAGTCGGTATGAAAATTGTTCTTTAAAACTGAAAAGGCTACCGAACAAGGTTCCAGGTAAGGATTTACTTTAAAGGGTATTTTACCCCCTATGATTATTATTAAAGTGTATTTTACCCCTTTGTTTCAGCCATTAAGGGTATTGAGGAATATTTAGGGGTATTTTTAATTTCCATAGAAAACTTACATAGTACATGGTGTGTTTAATCTAGATAAAAAAATATTAGTTGTTATTAATAAATGTGAACATAATACAATTTAAATGATGATATGAACATACTTTTTTTTTAAAAATTCAACTGACATGCGTTGTATCTCTGTCATGATTGGATCTTTCTTGAATTCATAGTATTCATGTAGTATATAAATGTCATTTCACAATAAATTAAATTAAGATATGGTACTGCTTGTGCAATTGAAAATAAAGTCACACTACTGTGGTCACAACCATTTGGTTTTCTTTCTTTTTTACTTTTAAACGACTGTGACAATGAGATGGCTTAAAATATTTTTAACAATTCTAGTATCATAAGATTGATCTCTATTGACATATTGTAATATACAGTTTCTTCTAGCAGGAGACAGCTTGAAACGTCCCTTTTTCAAACCTAGAGCGCGATTATTTTGATTACAAGTTTCGTTTGATTGACTTTCTTTTGATTCAAAGGTTAACTTATTCTTAACACACTCAACTGGATTATTTACTAAACCGGTTACGCACTTTAATCGATTACAAATACGTTCTAAGATTTGTAGTGCGTAATGTTACGTACTGGTGCGATTTTTAAAGCGTTTTTTTAACTGTTTCAATGCGTAAATACGCAGATACACATTTTATCTGGAGCACTGCTACCAAAGTTTGCCAGTGTGTTATTAGTAACACAGTTTTTACTTCATTTTTTTTCGAAAAGTATTGAGCTAAGAAGGTTCATTTGTAAGAATTTTTTTTTAAAGACCCGCATCATTCGAAAAAGGGGTATTATGCCATATGCGACCAGGGTAGCTATGGTCCAGCCTGCGCAAATGGCAGTAGGTCAGGATATACCTAATGATACCACGAAACCATGCGTGATTTATAGCGGGCACCGCAGCTCCTGACCAGAAAACGCAAATGCACAGACTGGGCTTGAGCTACGCCAGCCGAAGCGCCATAGGACTTATTTTCGCATCACGCGGCTCTGAAAGTATGACTTAAATGTGTCGAAAAATAACTGTGTGTTAATCAAATATTTAAATAGTATATATTTCGATGTTGAAAAAAAACACCTCATCAGAATCCATATGAGGACACATATGATCTGATCTCTTGTAGTATTATTTTTATTTACGAACATTCACGTGTGGTTTGAATATACTTGTTATTTAAAACACACATTTCATGCGGCCAATTTCCTACAAGTGTCAAGAACAACAACAGTGTAAATACTGTTTAAATAATAATTTATGTAAAATTAATTATTTCAAAACGTAGTTTCTCAATCTTGATTTCAAAGTCAGGATGTCATATTACAGCGTTTTCGATCGCCAAAATCGCCAATGGTGATTGAATCTTTCAGCTCGCGAACAAAGTTGAAAATGTAACAGAAAAGAGCGGTTGTTCTATTTTTGTTTTGCAAAGTTTCTATATGAATGTATCAGTATTCCCTGCTTTTAAAGAGCAGCAGCCGGAGCGTGTACGTCGCGACCGGGCCGAGTTACCTGCTGAAGATTTTCTTCAAGGTTTTTCCGAAAAATCGCCAAGCGGAATGATTTTTGTCCGAAGGTGGATAGCGGTTTCACAACATCGTCTGAGGAGAGTCGCATAGGGGAACTTCTGCGGGCAGTTAATCCAACGAGTACCGTCATCTATCGAGCCGGACGTCCTCTCCCGCTGACTTGCTGACTCCCAGAACTTTGAAGGATCACAAGTGGAAAATTTGACCTTCTTAGGTTTCAAATTAAAAAGACCCCTTCTGAAAGTTCACAGGGGCAAGTCTGCACAAAATGTAGTGACCCAGCGATGACCTGTAAATACACTCCTAAACTACACATACTGTTTAAAAGAATAAATACAATATACCCTCTTCTGCGCTTAAACGCCATATATGCAATATGGGGTAATAGACAATCCACTGCTCAGAGATAGCATGACAAACGTATCAAATATTCAAGCCACATTACAGAGGCTTGTGTGCTGAAACAGAAGCGTCAGCAGAAATTCCCAGGTTACTTTCTGGTCGCCAAACTGTGATTTTCGCCGTCCAATCGGTTCCGAGAATGCTTTGGGGCGGATTTAACTGGCAACTATTATTTTTGAATGGCGTCGGTCAATGAAGTAAGCGTTTACCGCAGATAGATAAACAAATAAAAACAGTTTTACCTTTTACGAAATATAAAACGGTACAATAAAGATAATGTCGGGCATCATCCTCACACCTTTTTAACTGTTAATAATAGTTACGAGTGAAAAATATAAAGCAACTGTTGGGCAATTTAATCCTAATGGCGAGTAAATCGTCATAACAATAACATTTAAACAATTGACCCGGTAGAAATTTAATTCCAGTTCAGGTGCATTTTGTTTTTTCTAAAGCCATGTGTTAATAATTGCTTCTTAAAGTTCCTTCGTACGCATCTACAAGGTACACCATTTTCTATACATATACACAGTGTTTTAATAAGAACGTATAAATTGAAGAAGTTGGTACGCTCTTCAAAATATTGGTCGGGGAGGGGGGTAGTGGAGTTACACGTTAATGTCACTACATGAAAATGAATACAAATGAAATGAAAATAAATTAAACAAAGTATTTAATTAAAGGCGAAAAAAATACATATTGTTTAACGTGGTTTGCTCGAGAATTTAATTTAATACAGTTCTCTCTGATACCAGAAATGTATTATTATAATTATGTTGTGATTCATTCTTCGTTAGACTCTCACAGACTTTTCCTTAGTGCCAACTTAGATGTACGTTGAATATCTGTTTTCATCTTAGTAATCATAAGTGAGTTTTGTTTGAATCCTGCATAAAATGACATATTGTAAATCAAACAATAAGGTTTGTTTGAATGCTGTATAAAATGAGAGATTGTAAATCAATGTCATTTTCATATTTGGTGTTTTTGCAAAATCTCACCACTGTAAACAATGAAAAGTAAATTACATTAGTATTGAAAATAAATAACATTAGTATAAGCATTTTTGTAGCCGTTCGACTAGCCAACGTTAAACCTTTATGTCCAGTGACTTTAAGTAATATTACATGCATTCAAAGATCGAACAAGTGAAGTGATTTCAGCGCTTTGATTTCAAATAGACATTGCCATATTATGTGGTTTAAAAACATTTTTTGTGAACATGATACGACGATCACGAGTAGTTGTAAAGTTTACATTGCGCAACTCATTTGAAATTTGAGAGATGTAACAAATATTAATCCTGACTTAAATAGAGCTCAGGTGTTTAGTCAGTAACCCGGTAGACGACATGAATACAATTAAAGTTGCAAAACGACTTTTTGAAGTCACAATTTAATTATAAAAATACCATAAATGACTTGCATCTTACATGAATGCCAAATTTAATGTTTTTCTTCAAATAAAAGGATAGCTCTACTTGTTTAAATAATTGGGTATTGGAAGATCGATACAATATTTTATTAATCGGAATATATTGATGAATAAGTTCTATGTTAAGATTGTAAAATCCATCATTGAGAATTTAATAACGGGTATCTGTAATAGGTTATGCGTAGCCTCGAAAGTAATCATTGCGATTTAAAATTTTTAATACTGTTGGCTGGCAGAAGACAACAATGAATGCCGTGTATGTAATGTATTGTCGGGCTTTTATACCATACCGAATAAGAAAATAGTATCTGAGAAGAACAATATACTATCAATGAATCTAACACATGTGTCTGCTATTGGCTCGTAATCCACCTCACCCTCGTCGCATATATGCTGTGCATCGAAGTTTTGAAGGATAAAGGCAACTACAAAACATTGTTAAACTTATGTATATTAAATTTGAAATTTCCTTTAGTTTTATCTGTAATCACGGGGAGTTATATGTTATGTATTGTCAAGTTTTTATACCGAATACGATATATGTCTCAGCAGAAAATTATACTACCAGTCAATCGTACACGTGTTTGTGATATTTGCTTGTTATCCTAATCTCAAATACACAGCCACGAATAAAATAACTGTGAATGTTTTTAAAAAATATATCTCTATTTTATGCTTCCGGTTATAGTTATGCATAAAATAAACTGAGTAATTTTAAGGGGGGGGGGGCACGCCGATATGTCAAACTGTATTAGGATATAACTTGGCCATGGATGAATTTTAACATCACTTGTTGAAAATGTTGCCAATAACAACATGCGTTGAACCACGTTTTTATCATATACCATGGTAAAGGATTACACCTGGAACCTTATCATTGTGCTTCTATATGTCTTTTTTCCTGTTTATGTAATTGTAAATTGATAATTATAATGGTACACTGATACAGCAAACATTTAAATACTTATGAATTTCAAAGACAACACACATAATTAGAATGTATCCTGTCAGTCTCAATTTGGATAAATGATAATCCAAATTAGACACTGTATATTTGTGACATTATATTGATTTAACGTTAATATTCTTAATATGTGCGTAAGTCTATTAATTACGTATGTCGCTTAGTACATGATTCCAATCTCCACGCAGAGTCGTCGTTCCTTGCTCTCACATACAACTCTGCGAAATGCTCAGCTGGCCATTTTGTCTATAAAATAGGTAAAACCGAACAAACGCATTCAATGTATATTTGATTGGATATTTAAGATCGCATGCATTAAATTAAGAAATATGACTTTTAAATGTACGATATATCGTGCAAACACTTGCGAGTTTTAATGCAACTCTTTGGAACTAATTTATTGCCCATTTACGCAGATGGAATCATTCCACGCACTTCACAAATGTAAACAATTGAACATATATTTTTTTTAGTGACGTTAATAAGAATTGCTTCGACGTGTGTATGTATGTTGGTTTCTTAACATAAAAAACCATATCAATTTTATAATAATGAATTAAGACTGATATAAGATATCATGGTATGAGATGGTTTTCTTTAATGTAGTGAATGCAATGTAACCGTCGTGCAAGAGATTGTTTAGTATTCTGTAACCTCAATGATGAACGCTTGGAATGAGCATGACATAAATGAGACGCTTTCATAACAATAGTCCGTTCTGAGCCCTATTGTGTCACACCTGTCTTACTGACCTGTGTGAATGCGCGCTAAGCATTGTGGGAAACGGACTTTTTTCCATCATGGCGTTGGTAAACGTAATAAACACGGAAGTGAAAAATGGTAATTAATTATTATCAAAAACAGGCCCCATCAAACATGGCCAGCTGTAATATATATTTGGATGCAGTTTGTGCTTCAAAAGGAGCCACTTTTCATGTCAGTGTATTGTTTGTAAGAATCACTAAACACGTAACTTAGACTAACTAAACACGTTGCAAGACGGTTTCTTCGAAATAGTTAATAAATCTAAATCATAAATAAATATTTATAATTAAATACCTGCTGAAATTTGAGAACGTAAACGATTTAAAATAAACGCTGTGAACATTACAAGGAATCTTACATGTAGGCCTAATGTGTGAGAGGATTAATCAGGGATAAAATAAAATGGAGTTTGAAGAATCTAACATTTTGAGGAGGACGTCATGGTATCTTGGACATTTGGCACTTTCATTTATTTATATAGTAGATACTGAAAATGCTGAATGTGCTAATTGCTACATCAAAGACGAGCAGGTGAGATTTTTACAGCTTTATTTTTCTTGACATAATATTGTATGTTTTCCATTTAATTTATATGCCAGTTTTTTTCACCATTTTGGGAATGGGGCCGGGTCCCTTTAAATTGGGAAATAACGTGTTCTTTTGAGTAAATTTGGGAGATTGATATTGTTGCTTTTATGATTAAAAATACTTGAAATTGATAATAATAGTGATTTCAATATGATATATTTTAAGGTTCAACTTCTGTAGCTTGACTTTGAGATAATTTACATGTTTATATAATTATTAAAATATTCTTTTTGTGTGGAAAACTTCCATTGGGAATTTTTAGGTCCCATTTTGGAAAAATATATACTTTTTTCCATAGGGAATGGGTCCTCTTACCGGACCCAAATTTGAACCGTAAAAAACACTGTATGCTCAATTTTAGGTCGGCTGTTTTCGGGGAAAACCCTAGGTATTGTCATAGACAGCTCGTCGTCTGATGTCCGCGTCATGCTAAAACCTTTACATCGGCTCTAAAATCAAAGTTCTTCCACCTTAACTTTGAAACTTCATATGTATATGAACCTTGATGATTTCTACACTCCAAACCCATTTTGGGGACACTAGGTCAAAGGTCAAGGTCACTAACCTCTAAAACATTTGTTAATACATTTCATTTATTCAAAACTGCACCGCAGCCTAGCTTGGCACCCATTATGTGGTGCCCTTGTTTATATATTATTTTAAAAATGTATTTATAACCAGAATAGTTGATGCATGTATAAATCAAAAGATACAGCCATGAACAGTGTGTTTTAGTTTTTAATAAATATGCTTTGATTGCGTATATGCAAAACAATGAAGTCCATAAATTGTTTACTGATTTTTAAAATGTTAAATGTCACACCTTACATACCAGTCCGTTTATGTACCGACACTTTATGTACCACTATCTGACACTTTATTTACCATATTTATAATATATAGAGATAACTAATTTAATTTGAATGTGTGTTATTGATGAAATGTATTTTGTGTGATAGTATTTATGAATTTAGACTTATATATTGGCCATAGATTTTATTTTATGTCAGATTGTCTAAGTGTCACTGAGTGTCTTAGTGTAATTTATTAGCCCAAGTACATGTAGTACTTAATAAATGATTTATTAGTCTTACCTGAAATTGAAGTAAATTATAAAAATTCATTTGTCTCTTATCATATCCTGACTAAGGATTATAAAGTCTAAAATGTTTGTATTTCCTATTGTATAATTGAAATGTGATACTTTGAAGAGAAGAGAGAATGACCGTAATGTTCAAACTGTAAAAAAAATCAAATTATTTCCTTCTTTAGACTTTAATCATGTTTAGAGAATGACCTTAATTCATTAGGACTGCTATAAATGAATGGACAATAACACCTATATTTTATGTAGGTGGTACGTAAAGTTTCAAAATACCGGTAGTACATAAAAGGTCTGGTACATGTACATAAGGTGTTACACCCTAAAGTGTTCATGGTATCAGTGTTTCAATAATGTAGTGTTTCTAATTATGTATTGCTTAGGTTGTTTTGTTTCAAACTTGCATTTATTTTAAAGCATTTTCATTCATTTTGTGAATTCCATCATGTTTTTTGTAATAAGGTGAATTATGTTGCACATGGCGTCAATTATTAATTCATGGTCGCTGTGGTGTAGAGAATGTTGTCCGCTAGGCGTGGGTTCGATCCATACTCTGGGAGAGTTCTCATTATCGTCTCCATGGACAACAAGTACTGGTGAACCAAGTAGTAGTAGTAGTTGTAGTAGTAGTAGTAGTGGTGGTGGTTGTGGTGGTGGTAGTAGTAGTAGTAGAAGTAGTAGTAGTAGTAGTAGTAGTAGTAGTAGTAGTAGTAGTAGTAGTAGTAGTAGTAGTAGTAGAAGTAGTAGTAGTAGAAGTAGTAGTAGTAGTAGTAGTAGTAGTATTGATATGCTCAGAAATGCTTCTGGATGGGCATATACCAATGAGTACTTTCCTTCAATTATTTCTTCTAAAGACACATAAACAACACTGTCGCCCTTAGCAGGAATTCTGGACGCCCCCCCCTAAGATGTTCCCTCCCCAGACATTTCCCCCCATTTTAGTTTTAGTGCTTACATCCCCCCCACCCCACAATAAATTCATAATGGTTTGGTTAAATTATAATCTTGATTTATTATCAAAATGATTATTTTTCTTATGTAATCTTATGTAATTAACTTTTTATATGAAGCATCTTGTTTGTTGTTTTCTTTGGATTAATGATTCATTATTTTTGTTAAACTGTTTAAGGAGTGCATGTAAATCATTAGTAAGTGCATGTTGGTGTACTAGAGTAATACTAGAGGAATACATGGGATATTCTCAAAATCTTACACATGTTGTGTTTAATATAATTAAATAGGATCAATTGATGAATTAATTCAGTTTGAGTAAACTTGGGCTGGGTTGTGGAACTAAAGTTATGTGTTGTTTTTAATCCAATTAAATAGGGTGCCGGTCAACTCGTACCTAAGTCAACTCGCACGGTAGTTAACTCGCACGTTTTTTGGTCAACTCGCACGGCATTTCTGGTCGACTCGAAAAAATATATAGAAATAGATAATGAATGTAATATGATCAGTAGTTTATAAGAAGTTTATAAGTAAAAATAATAATAATTATGTCCTTTTTCAATTATCTGAATATACGGTTGTCACATTTAATGGCTCTTTTCCACTTGTGGTCGGTGTTTTTCACGGGTTATATGAATGTTTGTAATAGGTGTGAAAGGTTTATATACAACTAACAATTATTAAAATGGCAAAGCATTAATCGATTAAACTAAATTGGTATGATAATTAATCAGGGCGACGAACAGTCGACTACATCAAGGTTCTACAGGTTAGCATTTAAATTTCTAGTAACTTGCATTTTAATTTAATAAATGGTTTGTGATTTTAAACGTTATTTAATATGTCGGTAATGCCAACATTTCTTAAATACTGCCATGTGTTATTGTCTTCAGAAAATTGGCCGTCTGCTGTGCAGAGAGGTAGAAGAAGAAGAGTTTGTAGTTGATTTTGAGAAGGCCATGTGGAAGGCCCTACGCTACGTGTTCGGCGAGGACGCCAAGATCCATGGCTGTGCCTTCCATTGGGGGCAAGCCGTTTGGCGCCAAGTGCAGGTATATAATTTTAGTATGTGTTTTCCGGTAATATATTGATTTATACTGACACAGTCGTCTAAATAAATAGGCAAATGAGACTAATATTATTTAATGTTACATTTCTATTTTAGGCTAAGGGGCTCGCTACCGAGTACGCCACAAGAAGAGAAACGTACGCACACATAAGGAAAATACTGTGTCTGCCGTTCTTACCGGTAGAACACATTCCCGAGGTGTTCGAGTCCATGGTCGACATCGCGCCTCGCAGATTTGATGGTCGTTTGAGCTACATTCGCTCAACATGTTTCGTGTCTTCAACTTGGCCTGTGCCATGCTGGTCGGTGTTCGACATGAGCATTCGAACCAACAACGACGTAGAAGTTAAAAATAAAATATGATGCTATTGCCATCTAAACATGTGTTTTATTGCGACTAATTTTATTATAATTTTTTAATGCTAAGTAATGACGAAACATTTATTTCCTTTCAAATTTAACTTCAGGTTGGCACAGACTCTCAATGGGAGAGCGGGGATTGCCCCTCCCATGTACCTACTCATCCGTCTTCTTTCTGACGAGGCAAACGTTGCACTTCGGAACGTACAGCTGGTTACGGAGCTGCAACTGACTCGCTACCAGCGACGCCAGCAGAAAACCATGCAAGGCCAGATTGCCAGTGTGGTCATTGTACAGGCGGGGCGAGGTATCCGCAACGGCACTACTGAAACAGATGAGCACAAAGTACAAGCACTGTGCTTGAAAAGACGTATAAAACAGATGAGCACAAATTACAAGCACTGTGCTTGATTGAACTACAATGTAAATATCTTGTAAATATTGAAAAAAAAAATACTTAGATGTATCTCTCCTTGTGTATATATTGTAAATCTTTGCTTGTGTGAACATTTTGAAATAAATATTAAAACAAAAGTATATAGATGTATGTCTCCTTGTGTATATATTGTAAATCTTTGATTATGTGTGAAAATATTGAAATAAATATATATAAAAAATTATATAGATGTATGTCGCCTTGTGTATATATTGTAAATCTTTGATAGTGTGTGAAAATATTTAAAAAAAAATATATAGATGTATGTCTCATTGTGTACATATTGTAAAGCTTTGTTAATGTGTGTAAATATTGAAATAAATATTAAAAGAAAAGTATGTAGATGCATGTCTACTTGTGTACATATTGTAAAGCTATGATACTGTGTGTAAATATATTGAAATAAATATTACAATAAAAGTATATAGATGTATGTCTACTTGTGTACATATATAAAGCTTTAATAATGTGTATTAATAATGTAATAAAAAATAAAATAATTGTTAAAAAATATATTTTTATAAGTACTTAAAATGTCAGTTTTAATGTGCCGATAACGTTACCATGGTATAAACAATATTTTGTGATTTTTTTTTATTTTTATTTTGAAAAATATTTTTCAATAAAAAGTATTAACTAAACTCTGAAAGTATTAATCATTTGTTTTTATGCATAAATTACTCATTTAGAACCCATTAATACATCAATATTTTGACTACCGTGCGAGTTGACTTAGGTACGAATTAACATCCGTGCGAGTTAACCAAAAAACGTGCGAGTTGACTACCGTGCGAGTTGACTTAGGTACGAGTTGACTGTAAACCATTAAATAGGGTACTATGTAACTGTCAAAAAAATGCACTCATACGCATATAATCCAATTATTGGATGTCACTGATATTTTCAATTTTACTAGTAGCTAATTAAGACTAATTAAAACAGAATTTGACTTTCCTTGCAAAGTATTTCATTATTAATAATATAATAATATAAATAGCTAATGTAATCAAAACATATTGATATTTTAATAATTTAACTCAATGATATTAATAATATTTAAATTTGCCCCCAAAAACTAGGGCAGGTAGCTAGGAAGGATTTTTTTTTGGAAAATCAACAGTGTTGTCAGTGTAAAATATTTGTAAAGCTTCTTCAACTTCAGTTTTACATTTTATGACCTGCAACATATTCTATGCTACTTTATTTTACCATGGTAAGTCATTAAAGTGTTATTTATTTTCAACTATATAATGTGCTAATCTCATATAATGAATTACTACCACATTTAAAGATGACACCTAATCTAAATTCATTAATTCAATAGTTATAATTGTTTTATTGTAACATATTATTCCACTAAAAATGACCATCATAGAACATCAATGCTGTGCTTTTACTAAATTTTTCATTGATCTCAATTATTTGAAGAAAAAAAATCTATGAGGCACTTATAAAAAATATATAATTAGGGTGTCAAAATTTAACAAACTGAACAAGTCAAATTGAACTTCTCTTGCAATGCAAATGGAGCCACTTGAAATATCAAACTGTTCCCATACTAGTCGGCAATATAGCTATGACATTGTGTCTATTCAAAACATGCATCAGACACTTTCTGACACTTTTAAGCGGTTTTGAAAACGCTATTTCATTGCAAACTTTCGTCAATAAAGGATACATGTTGTTATACAACCTAAAGTGAAAGTACAGTTTAAAAAAAAGTGAATAAAGAACGAAATTGTTGAAAACTAACGAAAATTTTAATTGATACTAACATAAGACCGTAAGACTGAACAAAATAATACTTAACTTTTAAATCATAACACGAATGTTATAAAGCAAATTCTTCATTCATCCGCGGACTTCTTTGTGTCGTAGTCATAAATGCCTCCGAATGGAGGTGTGTGATGCGTCTAAGTATAGAGGTGACAAATAACGTAGTGACGTCACCATCTATGTATAGAATGTTCTGAGTCCAACACAGAGGTGAATGTAATGTAACCGTCGTGCAAGAGAGTGACACGATTCAGGTAAAATATCAAGGTCGCGCATAGCTTGAATGTCATCACCATTTCATGTTTATACAAACAATTACAGTCGTAAATTAAATATACCTTGATTTTGTATTGAATCGATCAAGCGACTGTATAAGCTTGAACTTATATTTAAATGTCCACTCAATATAGTGAAGGATTTGCACCAGAATAAGTTGAAGGCCATACATTAGCATTAAAATTCGTTTACTCCTTTTTTAAAAAGTGATTGAAAGGATAATAATGTAACAATGATACTTTTGTTCAATGAATAAATGAATTGGCATTTTTTATCAAATGACTTTGAAAATTTGAAAATCTGATATTTTGCAATTCAACGGATGTACTTGTATTCAACAAGTGATATACTTGTATCTCTACAGTGCAGATTTCTGCTTTAAAGTCGTAGCAATTATTTGAAGCACGTAATGATCTTATTGGACCATTTAGTACGAACTATGGCTAGATTACGATGTTTAACATTACATGTCAACGTTTAGCTATGCTGTATCAAAACACGTGAACTGAAATAGACAATACTTTTACAGATGGGGAGAATGATAGCTGTTTTTATACAAAAAAAATGTTTTTTATTGCAACATTTGATATGGGTTTTGATTGAAAGCCACTATCAAGTTTACCTAGTTAGCATAAACATTGTAATTGATATTTTAGTATCTTATTTTGTTTATGATTTCATATCTTTATCCATGTTAGAAACTGCGTTAAATGTATAATCACATGTCAGGACGGGTTTACTTATAAGCTAGATTAATACTTAAATGGAAGATATTTGTTGGTTGCGGCACGTTTGTTCAATTTAAGCTCACATAAGCACAAATTGCTCATGGGTAGCTTTAATGATGGCGTGTTGGATAATCAAGTACATGCCTATTTGGCAATTGTCGGTAAAGTACTACTTGCATGACACTGAGCTTAAATTTCTGCTATATTATAATGTACCAAACTTTACCGGTAAAAGCGCACTGAGGTAAATTTTCACCGTGATATGATTTTAATACTTCAAAAAATCCTGAAATTAACTGCGATAAAGCAATAATTTAATCCAAACAGTCATGTATTTGAACAAGTTAACAAGACTATCTAGGTAGTTTAACTATGCATAATATTTAAATTTTCGACCATGTCATTACCAATTTTAAGTACCGAAAATATAATATGGCAAAAGCATGACGTTTGCTTTAGAAAATGTTGATTTTTTGTTTTTTATTTTTTATTAACATCTTGCAGCAATGATGTTGTTTATTCAAAATTTCATCTTAGAAGGTAGATAAAACAATATGCACTAGTTGTAATGCACCATATACTGAAGCGTTCAAGTTCAAAATGACAACATTATGCTTCGCTACACACTGCAATATATATTATTAGTTTGAAAGTAAGTTATTCACGTAGGTCAGGCTGAACCCTTCCCTCAAACCATCATAATGCTTCTTGTTCTAAGTTAAGTTGCCCGTTCTTTGCGAAAGCCTAATGTATTTATCCTATCATATTTCAACCTGGCGGACATAAGCCCTCTGACGTTTACCTACTTGGACATACGCCCTCCCTATAGTTTGCCACCAAGGACATATCACCTGCAGAGTTATATTAATACATTTTGGACAATTTGTTTGCATGTGAACGATTTATTATTATTAAATAATATGTGTTTAATGATAATAATTTATACAATTATTTTATAAATATAGGATCTGGTACGAGTTGTCATATCATACCATATTTTATTAAACGAGTTCAGGAATTTTGTTAGTAAGCGAGCCTTTGTGGTATATTATGACAACGAGTGTCAGATCTTTTTTATCGCATGCTTTTAAATGAGCAAATTAAATAAATATTTACGCAAACATAATAATAAATCCCGGATGTTGTTTACATTTCTTGACGTCATATGACGCATTGCAGCAAAATAACAAAATGCGATTGGTCAATAAACGAAAACTAAGCCAATGAAAACGCTTTAAAATGTTGTATTACACATGTGTAATATAAAAAAATATGTAATGGTTGTATTACATGGGACACAGGGTATAGCATGTGATAAATAGATGTTATCAATTAATTGTCTCTTTTGTCAAAATAAGGACACATAATGCCATGAGTAATTTAATGTCGGGAGGGTCAGTATTTGAGGTGGAGTATGCCCAAGAAGGCATGTTTTCAACAATGCTAAAATATCGAGAGGGCGCCATTCCTGGATGAACATATTTTGTAAGTTATTTAAGGGTGCAGGATCAACGGGGTTCAAAGATGATTACACACTGGTGCATAAAAGACAGTTTTTCTTGTAGTTTGTTCAAATATCATAAGATTTAAGAAAACATTATTGAATACATATGACATCAGTGACAAAAATGTAGGTTGCGAGAAGCATAACCTTGTAAATGAATGTTGGTAAACATCGAATATTTGGCCAAGAACACAGACTCATAAAATAAAGAAATTCTGATGTTTTTCACAAGCCGCATAAAAACTGTCTTCCATGCACTAGTTAAAATTCTTCAGAAAATTTATTTTAAAAAGTTATTTGAGAAAAAACAAACACTTACCGGGGTTGTTGCATTCATTAACATCCGTTTGTAAACCCCATAAAGTCTCGTGGCCCTGCACCCTGATTTTGCTATTTGAGAATCTATAAACTGGTTGACTTCCAGGATGCAGCCAGTTCTGACAAAAGAGTCATTATTAAATGAAACATTGTCGAAGGCGACTAAACGATGTTTTATATAAAATGTAACACTATTGGATCTAACAATTCCAAAGGTGTAAGTTGATGGTATTCGGCTTCATTAACATAACGAAACGCTATGTGGAAAACGGGCATAACTTTTGTAATGTTTAACGTAGGATGGTAAAAATCGCAAATGTACAACCTTACATTTAACATATATATTGAAATTAATGTAAAATAATGTATAATTGTGAGTGGTTAATATGACTTTAGGGATCGTTAAGCTTCCGGCATGAATTCATAAATTAAAAGCACTTCAAATGTAAGGTTGGTATACACAGACCTTATATATGCTTATATGAGTATAAGTAGGTAATTCCGGGTAATTTTGGACAGTCGGATAACTTTGGACAAATGTGTCTTCAGATCAGCTTAATGACATGTTTTCCAGATAACAGTTTATAATGTGCCTTATCTAAGTATTCGTTGGGTGAACGGCGTGTCTTAAAATACCACGTGACTCTATACATAACTTTTTGTTATAAGTGCACTTTAGGAGCAACCTAAAGAAACTGCCCCAGATATTTGCGATACATTTGTTTCCAACCTTTCCATATATAATTAACAACAGCGAAAACACCACTATCAGGTTTTTCCCAACGCTGTCGGAATATTCTCGATCGTTGATGATCTCACTCTTAAAGCAGCTAAATCATACATGTCCTTACAATTAAATGTACTGAAGGAAATTAACTATGTTAATGAGATGCGTCAAATAATGAATAGTCACTTTTAATACCACTTTTTCACTAGTTGTAGTAAGAGAAGTAATGTCATGTTTGTTTTGTTATGTAAAAGTTAATACTGTTAAAATGTACAATTTTGCGTTGTATTATGCTTTTATTGTTTGTTAACTCTGTACGGTATGGAGTGGGATGCCCTCGACCCGCACACACCTATTCACGAGGAGAATAAAATATATTGAACGGGAAAAAACAACAAAAACAGCAACATAATAGTGTTATGTATGTTTCATTTCTTTTAAAATGTTATCAAGCACACATGTTAAATAGTTAAACTGATATTACCATTTAAGTCAGAGAAAACCCCAAAACAATGCGACTTAAAAGATCCTTTTCACAATTAGCCAAAATTGATAAGTGCGCGAAGTCACTTATCTCGCATAATTCTAGAGCGAGGCTGAACGCAATGTGCTTTTAATAGTGCCAAGCAACGCCGCATCTGAGTTCAACCCTTGACTCTTTTGAACATTCGGCGACGTTATGATATCATAAACAAGATGACCTTGTCAGAATTAGCAGTAAATATATACTTCCTATTTTAAGTGTTAAAACGTTAAATAAATGTTCTTGATTAAAGTACTCGTTTTGATTTAATTATATGAACACATTTTGACACTCTTCGTTTGTGCATTTTTATCGCGGTATTTAATCAAAGATTTATCCATAATCTGGTTTATTGTAGATATGTGGTTCTATTGCGCCCGTGTTAAATCATGTTATTATCAGATACTGTGTCGACAAGTACTAAATAACAACAAGATGTCATAAACTACAGGGCGCAGATGTCTGCTCATTTAACACAAGGTATGATGCCTCCATGTCTTCTCGTCGTAGTAGTATTATGGAGTCTTTTCTTTAAGTAATTTAACGCCCAATACGCAAATTAAAAGTAATATGTCAAAACAAATTGTCAGGAACTAAATACGGCATAGATAATAGCCATTTTAATCATAATTATACATGTAAAATGCTTAATACCTTAACATGTTTAAACATGTTTATGTTTTTAAAATTTACTGCAAAACATTTAATGTATTTAGCGGGTAAGGGTAAAATAAAACTCGGTCATTACGTAGTCCTTAGACCTATTCAAAGTGTACGGAACAACATAATTAAAACAAGCATTTTCGTTTGACCACAACGGGGTTGAAATAATGTTTCCGAAAAATGTACACTATAGAGAGTTATGAAATAAAAGGATATATATGTGTCACTCATAATCACGGTTAAAGAGATTGCGAAACGTCCGTTTTTTCACGCATATGTAATAATTCTTAAATAGTGTCAATCAGTGTAAAATCAAATTTATTCAATGTAAAAGAAAATTAAAATAACATTTAAATATTGTCACGTACTTCGCTTTTTATAGTGCTATGTTCTATGGTTTATTTAACACACCTCTTACAAATTGAGTCGTTCATGAAAAATAACACACACCAATACATCCATACCTTTGAGAATTATAGTTATATAATACTATGTAATGTATTAAACGTCAAATGTATACCTTTGTTTTGTGCAAGTATCGATGTTTAATCCTCAGACCATCTCTACTCTGATGCTAATCGGTTACTCGTACTTTTATAAAGATAAAACAACATTTACTAATACCCCTTATGGTAATAAATATTATGTCAATGCATTAATATTACGTGTTGTAATGTTTATTCTAGAATAACTTCTTAAGTAATTGACTAAACACATATTTATATGTTTTACGTTTTTAACGCGTGTCAGTACTCATGAAAATCCCGAATTTAAACAATAACAATCAACTGGTCTATATTCATCAATAGTCTTCGTCAAAGAAAGTTATCAAGTTCAGCCTCGATCTAAAATTTGACGCGTCATGTAATATCTAATAGTAACAGTGGTTTTATTGTGAAACTGATCTATTGTCATGAAACTATTCTATTTTTCATAAAAAGCTCAAAATTCCTTTATTTTGAGGATGAAATCCTTGTTTTGTTGCAATACTTGTATCGAAACCTTGTTGACAACTTTAAAAGACAATGTGGAAATAATTATATACCCCCTTTTCTACAGATTTTAATGCCAACCAGCTTTTATTTGACATATAGCAAAACTATTTATGTATTCTTTTCCAATCCAGAGTTCGCCAATATGCATAATAATTATCCATTAAAAGCATCGATTCAATTAATAGTCAATACATAAACATAAATAAGTATAAATATATCACTAGACGATCTTTCGAAAGTTATTACAATATGATCATAGGAAACAAATCGTTATCAACTAAAATCAATATTACAAAAAACAACACATTTGCCACGAATTTTTATAAATGATAGATAAATTTGCATAACTGTGAAGGATAGTTAGCTGTTGTTGTGTAGGTTATGAATCGTCGGGATTACCATGTTATCTTTGCAAATATAAATATTGCGTTTAAATTCAAGACACTTTCATTTAATACTTTTCAGTTAATCACACTTAAAAAGGTTCTACGAACAAAACTAAAACCACTATCAATGTTTTAACGGCAGAAGTGTTGTCGTGTTCGAACAAATTTATGACATTAAAGCTAACAAAAATATCAAAACGTGTGTCTGTTTTAAATAACACAATCGTCATGTGTCTGTCATGGAGAGTAAGTTGGTTCCCTTTTCCTAGTTCCTTGTTCCTTATTCGAATAAAGAATAAGGAACTGTTCCTTATTCCTTATTCAAGCTTAACATATTTGATATAGGACTTTAAAGAAAAATAATGCATACTATTCTTAAGTAATCAAAACAAAATAACTCGACTACATTTACTTTATGTATTACTTTACATGTTCATGTTTCTGCCTCGCGCTTGCATAAGATTTGTTGTTTAAACCGAACAGATATTTTCTAATTCAAATACCAACATTATCTTATAATAATGTGATATAAAAGTGCAATCTTGTACATTTCAAAATGTCGCGGCTGATTAAGGAAAAAGGAACCAGTTCCTTATTTCTTATTCAAGCCGAATAAAGAACTGGCATTTTCTTACTTAAACATCAACGAAATTGATTAAAAGTAAATCATAAGATCATTTTATATAGGTTCTATATTTAAAATACTGATTGCAATACATTTCTACTTAGTTTTAAGTAATGATAATCCAGTTTCTATTCAGTTTGAATAAGGAATAAGGAACTGGTTCCTTATTCCTTATTCAAATCCAATAAGGAACTTGCATGTTTTTTCTATAAATTATAAATAAAAATAAACCATTAAGACGAATAAATCAAAAAAAATTATTGTAAATGTAGGAAGGGTATACAAATATTAATTGCAGTGCATTTATACTTTGTTGTATTTAATTATAACATATTTCCTTATTCGATTTGAATAAGGAATCAGAAACTGGTTTCTTATTCCGTTTTCAAAATAAATAAGGAACTGGCATTTTCTTACCTAAAAAATAAATTTATATGAATAAAGAGACGCATAAATCAAGGAAAATCACTGCAAATGTAGGTTGGGAATAAAAAAAATGAATTTATTACTGTACATTTCTTTTAAGTATTCTTTTGTAATGATAACAAAGTGCCGTTTTCGCGGCTGAATAAGGAAAGCGCAACCAGCTGCAATATCTAAAAAATATCACTTATAACTACAGCGAACAGTACGGTGGCATAGAAGTGACATTCACTCCTCTTTTTTAAAATTGCACTCCTCTTTTTTGACGATGCTGAGATAACACGATTTTTAAGTTTCTTCCCTTTTGCATTCGCCACTGCGTAGGAGATTGCTCGTCATTGATAACATTCTCCTAGCAGAGTTGTCGTTCGTGTTTCAACATTCAACAATGGCCGCCCCCATGAGAGTCTCGATTCAAAACTTTCTTACTGCATAAATTGGCTTGTTTCGCTATTTAGAAGCTGTCATTTAGGATATATGAATTATTTATTCACTAAATCTCCGCTTATGACAACAATAGTTGGAATTCGAAGGATATATACTCGATGTGAATGAAGGACTTTCTGGATCGTAACATCTTGACATGGCAAAATTGGCATACTGGTATTTTTAGTTATCAATATAAGTCACATTGTGCTTTATAAATTGTATTCGAGCATTTTGCGACTTATTGAATGACTATGATACCCGATATCAACATTTAATCCGGGATTTGCAGATCACCAAGCTGTCCTGAAATTCAACATTGATTTCAAACTCTTTACTGGTTCGTACTCTTTCTTAGTGTTAGTACTTTTTATCATTTTAAAGTTAAATGAACTGTGTCACAGTAAAAGAGGCATTAAGGCGAGTGTGGCCAGTTTGGATCTAGATCAGCCTGCAGTCGCTTGAAAGCTGTTTGCTTAAAAGCGTTTTTCTGACAATAACAAATAATTTAATTGGATACTGATTTGACTGCGCTTTTCCTGTGACCTGGCTCAAATAATATAATTGTCATTAATCAAATTATTTATTTCGAACATTAATCAATTGTTTTTCTTGTCCCTCGGGATCAATGACTCCAGCACTTTCCTGTTGAGAATTGAATACTGCTAAAGGCGATGCTAGGGGGCGTGAGAGATGTTGCACCTTCCATTATCGCTCGATTGTTCATTGTCGGCTCGGGTACTACGTACATGTACCCCGGGTACTCTTAAGTATACTTACATGTATCCCGGGTACGGTAAATATACTAAAATGTACCCGGGAAATTTAACCCTAAATCAGTCGTTGTCGACTATTTTTTTGTAATTACACATTTATGTCAATTTTCTGTAGAATGGCCTCTATATTATCGGAACACATACTCAAAAAGCATGTTGATGCAGTGTTTTTTTAACAGAAGTGTGTTTAAGATAATCGGTTGCGCGTTTTACGACATCGGATTTGGGGCGCGAATACAACTCGGGTACAGTCTAATATGGACCGAGTACAATTACGTTTATTTACCGTACCCGGGGTACATGTAAGTATACTTAGAGTACCCAGGGTACATGTAAGTATACTTAAGAGTTCCCGGGGTACATGTAAGTAGTACCAGAGCCGACAATGACCAATCAAGCTCCATTATCCCTCATGAACCGACTCAAAAAACCGAGTCGGCAATATTTGACTTAATTTTTGGTTTGGTTGCTCTCGAGGGATCGAAAATTTCAGAATCTTCCTAAAAGCCCTACGGGTTTGATCCCCAGAAGCGACATTGAAAACTAGCATACTTTCTTATCTAAAAGGCTGCTAAACCTGATATACAATGATAATGTGTATTTTCTCTCACATGATGTTCATCAGTCATATTATATAAAAACTTACAGCAGTAGTAAACAACTGGACAATAATTAATGAACGCTTTCATTTGTCTTTGACACTTTGTTTTTGACATGGCCTAGATTTAAATATGTGACTGGACTTTACCAGCACTCTTGTAACAGAGGTAAAGTTTAAATGTACCATTCAATCCAGATTTGCTATTATAGACGTGTGAAAAGTTTTAAGGGTGTGACAAGTAAGCAAAAACTGGTCATTACCCAGAGGCCACAACTGATCTATGACTGTATTAAAACAAGAAAAATCAGTGCCTGATTTAGATTTCCTTAGATAGTTCAATAAAAACTATTTTCATAAGCCTGGTAACAGTTTAACGGTAATGCTACCAATGTGTCACACCAGGGCCTTGAATTTGAAATCTAGGACATGCATGGTCATTTCTTTATGAAATCAGGACACAAAATTGTATTTTAAGTCCTTAATTGACCTGGCTATAGTTCTCAGATTATTATAAGCTCAATCAGTATATTTATATCATTACTTATGCTTTGTGTATTGTAAACATATACACAATCATGCAGTTACATGATAGCAATAAATAATATCAAAGCTACCCATACTATAAAGGTCATTGACAAAGACTATGGTCAAAATGTGAACACATTGAGTGTAATCGCCCTCTCGTGCCAGCATAAACAACACGTTGACAGGTTGTCATTTTTGACAGTTCTACTTTCACTTTCATTTTGTGATATCAAACTTAACAATTATGTGGCTGAGAAAAATATCGCCATTGCTTTTTATGCCCCCGGTAGGGTGGCCTATATCAGTCAGTCAGTCAGTGTGTCAGTCTGTCCGTCTGTCCGAAAACTTTAATGGTCATAACTTTTTTAATATTGAACATAGCAACTTGATAATTGGCATACATGTGCATCTCATGGAGCTGCACATTTTCAGTTGTGAAAGGTGAAGGTCATCCTTCACGGTCAAATGTCAAATATAAAGCGTCTGTCTGTCTGTCCGAAAACTTTAACATTGGCAATACCTTTTTCAATATTGGCGTGCATGCGTATCTCATAGAGCTGCACATATTGATTGGTGAAAGGTCAAGGTCATCCTTCAAGGTCAAGGTCAAATTTTGCAATATTGAAGATAGCAACTCCATATTCGGCATGCATGTGTATGTCATGGAGCTGCACATTTTGAGTGGTGAAAGGTCAAGGTCATCCTTCAAGTTCAAAGGTAAAATATATGGCTTCAACGCTGCGCAGCAGGGGGCATTGCGTTTCACAAACACAGCTCTTGTTTAATATATTTTCTGCACATTCCTTCAAAAAACTTACATCAATACATGATTCTCTTCGTTAATTCAATCATTCCTGACAGACTTGTGTACATATTTCGCTTACATTTTGACGCGCGTAGATAGGACCTCATTACCGCTTCCGAAATGTGTATTCATACTATTGCCTTCGAGGAACTTATCTGATGTTTGACGGAAAGGGCCGAAAATGTGCGAGTGTGGGTCAAGTTCCCCACAGGTACTACTTTCCCGTTCCCCCAATTTTTTTTCCGTACCTAAAATTTTTCGTACCCAATTTTTTTTCGTACCCAATTTTTTTTTCGTACCCAATTTTTTTTTCATCCCCAATTTTGTGTTCGTACCCAAATTTTTTTCGGTCCCAATTTTTTTGTTCCCAAATATTATTTCGTACCCAAATTTGTTTTCATACCCAATTATTTTCGCAAAATTTTTGTACCAATTTTTTTTTTCGTACCAACATACACAATTGTGGTGATGTAGATAAACTTAACTTGATGCTTTTATATCCATCCTCTCAAAAGCATCGTCACACCAGTACTGTCAGTACTTTGATTCTATCTCGTGGCCACGACTAAGTAACTCGTGTCCACGAGTTAGGTATAGCGTGGCAATGAGAAATAGAAAAAAGAGGAGTGCAAAACTAAATAAATATTACTAATACCACTACTACTACTACTACTATTGATACTATCGCTACTGCTTCTCCTCCTCCCCCTGCTACTAGTACTGCTACGGCTACTGCTTCTGTTGCTAGTAGTAGTAGCAGTAGTAGAAGTAGTAGTAATATTAGAAGTAGTAGTAGTAGTAGTAGTAGTAGTAGTAGTAGTAGTAGTAGTTGTAGTCGTAGTCGTCTGTCGTCGTCCGGTCGTGCGTCGGTCGTGCGTCGGTCGTCGGTCGGTCGTCCGTCGGTCGTCCATCGTCCGTCCTCCGGTCGTGGTCCGTTATTCGTCGGACGTTCGTCGGTCGTCCGTCGATCGTCCGTCGTCGGTCGTCCGTTGGTCGTCCGTCGTCGTCGAAGTGGTAGTCGTAGTAGTTGTAATAGTAGTAGTAAAAGTAAAAGTAGAAGTAGTAATAGTAGTAGAAGTAGTAATAGTAGTAGTAGTAGTAGTAGTAGTAGTAGTAGTAGTAGTAGTAGTAGTAGTAGTAGTAGTAGTAGTAGAAGAAGTAGTAGTAGTAGTAGTCGTAGTAGTAGTAGTAGTCGTAGTAGTAGTAGTAGTAGTAGTAGTAGTAGTAGTAGTAGTAGTAGTAGTAGGAGCAGTATTTTTATTTTTATTATTATTATTAGTAGTAGTAGTAATAGAAGTAGTAGTAGTAGTAGTAGTAGTAGTAGTAGTAGTAGTAGTAGTAGTAGTAGTAGTAGTAGTAGTAGTAGTAGTAGTAGTAGTAGTAGTAGTAGTAGTAGTAGAAGTAGTAGCAGCAGCAAAAAACAACAGCAGCAGTAATAGTACTTGTAATAGTAGTACTCATAGTAGTATGTTATGTTATATCAGAGCATTGCCTATAGGACGTTTTCATTGGCTGATTAATTTGAGGGAAAAGATAGTATTTGATTTGCTGACTAACTCGTTGCCACGAGTTACCTAAGTCGGGATCCTCTTTTGTTTAATGCACCCTTCCTTTATTTACTGCACCGCTCTTTTTTTAATTGCACTCCTCTTTTATTTAGTTGTGCACTCCTCTTTTTTCTATCTCGTGGCCACGACATAGCTAACTCGTGGCCACGAGTTACTAAGTCGTGGCCAAGAGATAGAAAAAAGAGGAGTGCAATTTTAAAAAAGAGGTGTGAATGTCACCTATATGCTACCGTAGAACAGTGCAGTTTTGTCGACTTTCGACTTTTTATCATGCGCCAATGCGTGCGCCAATGTTTAAGGTCGCCGGATGTCACGTACACATCCGAGAGCGAGAAAAACGCGCTTTCGGAGATAGAAAATCTATAGAAATAAAACCACCCGATTACAGCTATGTAAGTTTTGGTTTAAATTGAAAAAAAAAATCCATCAACAACTGCAACAACGGAAAAAAGAAGGCATTTCGCTGACACTTTCCGGTCTAATAGAGGCACCTTGGCCGCTGCTTCCGGTTCAGTCTCACTTGAATGGGACATCAGTGACGTCACACCTACGACAATGCTATCCGGAACATTTGCATTTGGCATGTGCCGAGGTTGATAGTCGCCGAATGTACCGTTAGTCTGCATGAGCTAGAAAACGCAAATTCGCACTAAAATATATTAGACGAAAACTTACTTTTACAGCTTGGATGCGCGTTTTCGTTTTAATTATAAAATAAAATATTGAGGCATTTCGATGAAACTGTTCAGTTTTCTAGAGGCACTTGGACCGCTGCTTCCGGTGCACTCTTTCTTTTATGGAGACGTGTTAAAAACAGTTTGCATTCTTAATCATATCCCTTCGTAAAAGTTTTCGTGTGAAAACGGAACAAGATATCTAAAACATGTTTAGTTTTCAGCTATCATATAGTCTTGGTCAGGGTCAGATAAGACTTTAAGAACTTTACCAGAGATATAAATACCAAATCTTACACTAAACATCGCCTATAATAACGAATATAAAGCTGTGCTTTTCTAGAATGATCCGAATTTAAGTATTCAAAATTATGGCCTTTGAATAAGGAATTGGGAGTTAAGTTAGTTCCTTATTCGGAAGCCTGTATTTCGGACAATCACTTTCGAATATGTTATATTTGAGATGGTGTGTGGGTTATTTAAGCATGATTATGTTATATGGACGTATTCTGTCAACTTTTTATGCCCTCATTTCGAAGAAAAGGGGGTATATAGTTTTCGAACTGTCCGTCGGTCGGTCGGTCGGTCGGTCAGTCAGTCGGTCGGTCGGTCGGTCACACTTCGTGTCCGCTCTCTAATTCAAATAGTTTTCATCCGATCTTTACCAAACTTGGTCAGAAGTTGTATCCAGACAATATCTAGGTCAAGTTCGAATATGGGTCATGCCGGGTCAAAAACTAGGTCACGGGGTCACTTAGTGCATTTAAAGGATTTAGCATGGTGTCCGCTCTCTAATTGAAGTAGTTTTCATCTGATCTTTACTAAACTTGGTCAGAAGTTGTATCAAGACAATATCTAGGTCAAGTTCGAATATGGGTCATGCCGGGTCAAAAACTAGGTCACTGGGTCACTTAGTGCATTTCAAGGATTTAGCATGGTGTCCGCTCTCTAATTGAAGTAGTTTTCATCTGATCTTTACTAAACTTGGTAAGAAGTTGTATTAAGACAATATCTAGGTCAAGTTCGAATATGGGTCATGCCGGGTCTAAAACTAGGTCACGGGGTCACTTAGTGCATTTCAAGGATTAAGCATGTTGTCCGCTCTCTAGTTTATGTGACTTTCTGATTTATTTTGATATTCTAAGACATTTTTATGCCCCAAAAGGAGGGCATATAGTGATCGGACTGTCCGTTTGTCTGTCCGTCCTTCTGTCCGTCATACTTTGCGTTTAGATTTCGAAAAATGTTCATAACTTCTATGTCGCTTCAGATAGTAATTTCATATTTGGCATGCATGTGTATATGGACAAGGCCTTTCCATACGCACACAAATTTTCACCCCTGTGACCTTGACCTTGAACTTAGGGTCCGCGTTTAGGTTCGAAATCTGCGTTTAGGATTTGAAAAAAGCTAATAACTTCTACCAAGCGTTTACACAGTTATACTTTTATGTAGTGACAAAGTTACAGTTGGGGGCATCCGTGTCCTGTGGACACATTTCTTGTTTTTTATATTCTATGGGACGATACACGCTGAAAACAAGTAGTATGAAGACGATAATTAGGAAATGGTATTGCCTTACTCAAACATAAATTAAAATTAACCAAATAATAGTAAATGTCGAATAAAATCAGGGTTTATGTAGTTTCGAAGTTAAACATATTTATTGCAATATATTTCTACCTGGTATTATTTAATAATAACACAGTTACTTATCCAGTGCCAATAAGGAATAAGCAAAAGGTTCCTAATTCAAATCGAATAAAGAAATGGTATTTTTATACTTAAAAAATATTAAAATGAACCAAAGAGACCAAATATCGATGAAAATAATTGTAAATGTAGGTTGGGTATAAAACATCAATTGCAGCACATCTGTACTAAGTGTCATTTAATGATAATCTAGTTCCTTATTCGGAGTGAAAAAGGAATAAGGAACTGGTTCCTTATTCTTTATTCTAACCCAACCAGGAACTAGGTTGTCAATAATTTAAAAAAGTAGAAATGTACTGCAATTAATATTTTTTTACACTCGACATTCATTCATAATAATTTTCTTTGAGTTATTCGTCTCGTTAGTTCATTTTGATTTATAATTTGTAGAAAGAAAATTGCAGTTCCTTATTAGATTTGAATAAGTAATGGTTCCTTATTCCTTATTAAGAATGAATAAGGAACTGGATTATTATTACTTAAAACAAAAGTAGAAATGTAATGCAACATGAATATGTAACGTAACACATAAAGTAAATGTATTCGAGTTATGTTGTTTAGATTTACTTCAGAAATGTCTGCATTATTTTTCTTTAAAACCATGTAACAAATATGTTACGCGTGGATAAGGAATAAGGGACAGTTAATTATGTCTTATTCGAATATGGAATAAGGAACTAGGAGAAAGGAACCAAATAACTCTCCATCACATAATCATCATAATGATATTATTACTATTATTATTATTATTATTATAATTATTATTATTATTATGTTTATTATTATTATTATTATTATAATTATTATATAGACGACGTGTCGTGTGCATAATCATGTATCTCGCTTAATGGTCAGGTAAACGTTTATCTTGCAATAAAAATGTCGATTGTTTTGAATTCATCGTCAAACTGGACTGTAGACTGTAGTCTTGTGTATATTTATATATGGAGTTAGTGTATTTAGTGAACGTAGATGTTCGTATTTAATCCATTTATCATGCATGACGGGATTTCGAGATAAATAAGCATAAAGTATATTATAAGTAAGACAATGTGTTGCCCCTAGCCACTTTGTTGCATACTTAAAGGTCATGGTCACAGAGTACACTTTAGGTTTGTTTATAGTCCTTATATGTTTATAGTGATAGAAGATGTTCGTTAGACCGTCAGGTCCTATTTTTGTATATTGTGCATGATAGGATTGTAAATGTTTAAATTGTGAAATAAGCTTTTCAACAACTTTTACAAATGTACAAATGTGCTGTATTAACAATACACGTATGTCTATCATGTTATACTTTGTTAAGTGTCCAGTAACAGATAGTGGAGTCGTCCGTGTGCGATGGACACAATTAAACGCTGGTTCAAAAGTCTCAATTCCGGAGGGTAACATAAAACATTATGCTACTAATACTTATAATTTTCAAGCAGGCGGCTATTTGTACCGGCAGCTTTAATTTACAGGCTTGAAACGAAACATTTAGGATGAAAATAAGTTTAAGTCGCTAAACACATCAGCGAATACCCACTTTTAACTACATACACATGTAACGATGTCGCAACAGATATCTTCAAAACTATAAATGTTTCGTTATTTCGTCAATGTTATCCGAATTTGCTATTTCTATATTTACTAGATTTGAAAATATTTGAGACAAGTTTTAGATGAACGTCTTGTATTTGTAATATATGTTACCCCTAACAATACATTCACAGTTATATTCTCCAACCTGTAACTACGATTTCAGTTGATAAAAATACGTAGTTTGGATGAATATTAATGAGTTATTGTTGCCACAGGTGGAAGTAACGTACCCTGGATAGTATTTTTTTTATTTATTTTTTAGGAGCCCAATATATTCAAATAAATATATAAAATCATGTTTAATGAGAAAAAAATTGACAAAGAGCCATGAAAAAAATTCCCCACCCCTGATATTGGAATCATAACAAGGTCATTAACTAGAATTTATCATAGACCTGTCTTCGCTGGCCGCAAAAATGTCAAAAGTAGCTTTAATAAAAAGCATCCATTGATCCTCCTATGAGCAATTGGACAACCTTTCAAAAAAAGTTAACTTCAAAAATATCTGTCCAGCCGTTAACTCACAGTCGGTCAAAAACCGAGCAATATTTCGAGTCCGTTTGTCAACCCGAATAAATCTTCTACAGACTTTCAAACAATATTTTTGAGTTTTTGCCCCTTAATCGATAGCTCGCGTCATATTCCTTTGAAACAACGAAGCGTGTCAAATAATGCATGCATATGCAACCACTTACCCCTAAAAACTAATTTCAAAATGTTATATTTTATTTGCAACAACTGTTTTAACTCTAAATTTGATTTACTTGAAAACGAAAGAAGCCATCGCTCTTGAACCCGGCTTAGCAGTGAATTACACTGACAGAGCCAGGCACATAAATATCCAATCAACAACAACAACGATGTTTTAATAAATGTGAATAAATGGAAATTACTTATCATTCTGATTGTATTGGAATAAGTTTTTAGGGGTAAGTGGTTGCATATGCATGCATTATTTGACACGCTTCGTTGTCTCAAAGGAAAAGGACGGGAGCTATCGATTAAGGGGCAAAAACTAAAAAATATTGTTTGAAAGTCTGTAGAAGATTTATTCGTGTTGACAAACGGACTCGAAATATTGCTCGGTTT
The DNA here is from genome assembly GCF_020536995.1 of Dreissena polymorpha. Lineage (NCBI taxonomy): Eukaryota > Metazoa > Mollusca > Bivalvia > Myida > Dreissenidae > Dreissena > Dreissena polymorpha. The sequence continues at coordinate 74,996,180 of NC_068366.1, read as the reverse complement.
TCGACCGACTGTGAGTTAACGGCTGGACAGATATTTGTGAAGTTAACTTTTTTTGAAAGGTTGTCCAATTGCCCAAAGGAGGATCAAGGGATGCTTTGGATTAAAGCTATTTTTGACATTTTTGCGGCCCGCGAAGACAGGTCTATAATAAAGTCTAGTTAATGACCTTGTTATGATTCCATAATCAGAGGGTGGGGATTTTTTTTTCATGTCTCTTTGTCAATTTTTTTCTCATTAAACATGCTTTTATATATTTATTTGAATATATTGGGCTCCTACAAAATATATATCTGAAAAATACTATCCTGGGTACGTTACTTCCACCTGTGATTGTTGCAAATCTAAACTTATTGTCACGATTAAATTTGTATTTGTAATATACTGTGTAATACCCCGCGCAAAAATAACAAGATTAGTGACGTGTTATGATTTACGATAGTTCTCTTACATAATCGCGTTTTTCAGTTAGTACTTTAGATATTGAGGACTTATTTAGTAGTATTGAATTTAAGAATATTAAGTATTAATATTTACGTTGTCGGATGAACATTATGATAAATTCACGTTAATGAGATACTATGAAAATTCAGCCCCCGCCCCGTAATGTAAGACATGTCTCTTTAAGGCGCTATTATGACATTATGCCTAACATTCAAATATTGGTAACTTAATACACAAACGTATGTTGCGATAAAATGTCAGCAACGTTTTTTTGCAAACCGTATTTGGTGATCGTAAGGCATTTGTACGCCACTATACACTTGCTTTTATTTATTTCAAAGTAAGGGAATAAGTACATTTTGTTAGCCTTAATGAATTTTACAATAGAAAATATTTAAAATAGTGTAGTGTAGTGAATAATGTTTAAATATGTAAAAAAATCTCCGCCATTATGTAAACTGTATGCGATGAATCATGATGTCGTTTACGTCAGACTAGATCATGGAAAACCCAGTAACGAACTAATGTATTTCGATTTAAAGGGACCGTCAACCACAAACGACAAAAAAAGCAAAGTTCTAAAATACCGTATTTTTTTAAAATTATTAGTTTATATTGATTAAAATATCACGACTGGTATATTACATTACTTGAAAAAGTTGTTTAAAATTTATATTTTCATATATTCGGTAATAAAACTTTACTGGGTACAGGTACCAGGTAACTACCAGTTAACTATAAATAACGAAAGTAGATTGATCATCATCGTCACGTGGTAAACCCAGGAATGCAAATTGTGCATGCGTAATGAATTGCATATTATATATATATATATATATATATATATATATATATATATATATATATATATATATATATATATATTTATATATAAAATGATCAATCTACTTGCGTTATTTATGGTGTGTATATGTCACTTATTTTCGCGATGTACTTTCGATTTCAAAGCGCGAAATTTTATTACCGAATATACTGAAAATATATACTTTTTTCAAGATATGTAATTTATTAGTTTTGTTAAATAGACAAAATATTTAAAACGCATAATCAGCTTTTTCGTACATAAATGGTAAACAGCCGATTGTTAATATTACATAAAAATTAAACTTTGTAGATCAAAAAAATCTACTAAGCGTAACAAATATATATTATCACATCCGATCTGAAACAGAATGTTGCAACTCATTTTGCTTGTTTTTGTCCTCGGTTCGCAGCAGTCACAACAGGCATAAGTATGTTCTTTAATTGTGCTATGTATCTATGAAAGTAAAATAGCAGAATAATTGTCAATTATTGGCAACACGGTTCTGATGTAAGGCAGTCCGCTGTTGACTTAAAACTATTGATATGTCTTGGTTTGAACAAATGATAATGCAAATAGGAAGGAAAGGCTATGATTGCGAAATAGTTCGATTTATTGTTAAACTTACAATAAAAATCGATCTTGATGCAGATGATCATACCTAGCTGAATGAAGAACGTGCAACGAGAATTCCGACAGCTCGACGACGTTCCTTTTCGCCCATTATCGCCATATCTTTCGTGTTTTTTTCACATTTGTTTATAAACACCCGATACTTATTTTTCAGTACGAGCGATGCCGTTGCTCCAATATAGAAATCGCAACTGCTATTCCAATTGGTTAACCTTTACGAAATAAAATTGTGGTTCTTACTCGCAAAATGCAGATTGCTGTGTATAACGCAAAATTTGTATACAGAAAAACATACTCAATGCCCTTAAATCACAATTGATAAAGTGGACGTTAAGTAGTTTTGTTAAGTACATTTTGTTAAAAAGGTGCTATATGCTCTTTTAACTGTTTTCATATTTTATAAACGCTTTACGGAACCATATAAGTGTATGTCTTCTGTTTAATAACAACACAACCTGTAGTTACGAAATTATACATGGGTCGAAGCAAGCATATATCATATATTGCATCTTTAAATTATCAAGCTATTTGGAGGTTGGTCTAAAATGTAATGTTTTTTTAAGAAATGAGCATTTTCGCTAGATTGATACCGATGCATACGTCTATGGAAGGGAATGACTGCCAATATTATTCATCACCAGAAATGTTGAACATGTTGAATATTCAGCTCATTTGTTTAACAGAGAATTTTTTTAATGCTTAAATACATCATTTTAATATCTGTTTTGTACAATTGTAAAGTGTAAAATGTTGTATGTTCCGATTCTACAAAATCGTTATGCAAATGAATCAATTATGAGTATAGGGATATTTTTATTTTAATTCGATCGATGTTCACAGTACACATGTGCAGACTTACTTCAACAGGTTTAAATGTTTAAAAACGAACATGTAACTTCTTAAACTACAGATCTGAAAATGAAGATATATATAAAGTGTATACCTTAATATACCTAATATTGTAGTCATAATAATAAATAAAAGATGATAGATCCATCTGAAAGTAAGTTGATGGCAAACTACATTAGCATGTTGAATATTTTCTAAGTTGTACGATCGGTTTTAGTAATCTGCTATAAGTCAGCATCTAACAAGTGTACACTATACTATTGTACAGAATACAAGTTGACGAATCACAATTCAACATTTTACAACGCATTTTCAAGTAAACCGGTGTTAGGGTATAAATTGTCATTAGTGGTAGCCTGCCTTCTGTTATCGTGGAATAACCTACTGTCCAGCTTAACTGCATAGTCTCGATAGGTCCCAGGTAAGTATTTATTAAGATTTCGATATATCATCATCATCATTGTTATATTCATGGATGCAGATAGGTGTAAGGTACATTTGATCACACAATTAGAGCTGAATGGGTCAAATTCCCCCCGGGTACTATCTCCCCGTACACCGGGTAATTTGAAGTATACTTCACCATACACCGAATTTCAAATGATACTTTTGGGTACCACGGTATACTAACAGGCACCCCATCTTTCCTAATAAAATAATTCGTACCCAAAATTGTTTTTGTACCCAAATCTTTCGTACCCACATTTTTTCGTACCCAAAATTTTCGTACCCAATTTTTTTTTCGTACCTAAAATTTTTTTTAGCATAGTTTTTTGTACCCATCATTTTCGTACCTAATTTTTTTTCGAACCCAAATTTTTTTCGTACCCAAATTTATTTTCGTTCCCAATTTTTTTTTACATAATTTTCAAAATTTTCGAACCCACATTTGTTTTCGTACCCATATTTTTTTTCAGACCCATATGTGAAAAATGTGGGTTCGAAAATTGTGTGTACGAAAATTACGAAAAAAAGATGGGTTCGAAAATTTTGGTAACGAAAAAAATGTTGGTACAAACATTTTGGGTACGAACAAATTATGCCAAAAATATTGGACTTCGAACAATAATTGTGTAGGAAAAAAAATTTGGGTACGAAAATGTTGGTTACGAAAAAAAAATGTGGGTACGAAAAAAACATTTGGGTACAAATTTTTTTTAGGAAAGATGGGATACCTGTAAGTATACCGGGGTAAAATTGAAAATCAGTGTACGATGAAGTTTACTTCAAAGTACCCGGGGTACGGGGAAGTAGTACCCGGGGGGAACTTGACCCATTCAGCACAATAAGTGGTTCTCGACCACCTGCTCGCTGTAAACAATTTACCTAGTAAAAAAATTAAATGAACAATTTACATATCATTCATTAATTTAGATTTTTTTCTTTAACGTTTTAGGTTTAAACATTAGGTCTGATTCGAGATGGGAGTCTGCCCCCATTATCTATTGAACAAAGACCAGACTCAGCTCGGTTACGTTCGTTGTGGTGGATTGACATTCCGATTTAATGCGATATTCATGCCCTTTGTATTTTAACCATCTAACCTAGTTCAATGTTCTTCTCTCTTACCAAAGACGTACAATGGAGACAGAACTTTCATTTTGTATCAGAGTACATGGGACCACAGGACGGATCATTTGTGTGATACATTAATTTAACTAGGAATCATTTATTGGTCCCCTTTTCAATGTGTATTTTATAAAATAGACTGTTTGGCATGAGTGTGATATATTGTTTTAATTATATTTAATGGTTATGTAGCGGGGTTTGTGTATTGAAACATGGGGTTATTATTTCCAACTTTTATTTTAATTATATAATTGATGAGGGTCAGAAATATAATTACATAAAGTATTATATCGTCACCTTAGCGCAAAACAGTGATAAGTGACATTTTTTTCAAAAATGGCTTTTTGGCATAAAATGATCTAAAATGATGTCATACATGTCCTAAATAAATATCACAATGGTATTCCAGTTTAATTGGTACTTTTTAAGAAAATGTCATACTGTATTATTTACACACATAATTCTGTTCGGTGCAGTAAGTAAATAAGTGCACTTGTCTACCTACTGCACCAATGTTATTTTCATTTAAACTGCTTTGCATTGTGCAAGAAAGTCACAAGTGCACTTGTTCACGTATTGCACCAAAATAAGATTGATTTCCAGCATAGTTATTTGGTGTAATATAGTGATAAGTGCAATATATCAAGGCCAAAAGATGATATCATAGCTAGAAACTATGCATTGAATCCCAGTTAAAGGGACATTAACACATAGAGAAATGTTGGAAAATTAAAACAAAGCAATTGAACCATAAACTTTATTAAAATCAACTTGAACACCAAACTGTACATAAAATAACAATGGGGTCACCTAGAAATATCCAATTTTCATAATATTTTCATAATCATTGACACACTGATATTCTAATATCAGGTACTTTATATTCATTTAAACACATCAATACATTTAAATCAACTCGCACAGATTCATATATTATTTGTCATTATATGTGGTAATTTGTGCTTAACAGATTCCTGACTGTTATTTCATTTTTTGTTAATAATTTGAATTTTTGTCATCATTTAAAAAAAATTACTTAACAAGTTTCAAAAAGGGGTGTTTGTTAAATCATGCTGTTCATTTAAAGGATTATATAAATGACATTTGAACAACGTTGGTTTAAAAATCAAATTCAATTATACATTTTTACGAAAACCTCATTAATATTTTTCTTTCAAGGAAAAAATAATATCTCAGCCAAATTCAAGTATGTTAACGACCTTTGTATTTTTAACGTACCTGACCATCAAACGTTCATACCTACAATTCAAAGAATCTTTTTAAGCATGCCTAATTTGTTTCATTGATACACATGTTTTATACGAAAATGATAAAAATCTAATGGCTTAACTTGAAAAATCTTTAAATACACATGTACACGGAAAAACATAGATTTAAAGAACTCGTAAAGTCCAACAGATAAAGCGTCGTATCGACGCGAAACGATATTTTGGGAAACTACAAGGATTGCTTATATAGCTATAAAATACATCCGCTCAAAACATGAGCGTGGATGGTCGAGTGGTCTAGGCGGGAGGCTTTTTACCCCAGGACTCCAGGGGTCAGTGGTTCGAGCCCTGTTGAGGTTTACTTTTTCTGTTGAGGTTTACTTTTTTTCCTTTTTTAAAATTGTATTTGTTTTTTTACAGGAGATATTTAGTTCAAATGTTTAAATTTATCGATATAAAGCATTTAAAGCATTTTATGATATAAAGCATTTAAAGCATTTTATGACAAGCTTAAATACATGCCAAAATCTGTTGGACGGCCCCTTTAACGTGCTTGACAAGTCTATTTTGTTCCTATAGACAACATGCAATTACAACTAAGTCAACCAAGACATCTACGTTTACATTTTCAAATAACAAACATTATGATTAAAACGTTCACATTTTATAAACACAACCATTTATGAGTTCTACAGTAGTTTATATACGTACTTCTTAGAAATATTTTCGTGTCCATGTACCTGACACTTTTTGTCAAAACAATCAATTTTCACAAAACAAACTACATAAACTGCCTTTTGCTTTTGCTACAAGCAATTGGCTATTGAAAGTGGTGTCAAAAAGTTCAATCGGCATCTTCAAGTTTAAACTGCCTTTTGATTTTGCTGCAAGCAGTTGGCTCTTGGATTTCACATACAAACTGTTCGAATTCAACATCTTGTACGTCATAGATCTCCTAACGGCCACTTAAACAAATTTCCTTTCCCTTGAGTTTCCTCCATGAATAAAACTGTCGCCTCCTGTTTTCATCATCAACCTTGAGAAGTTTCCCTAAGTAGACGATATCATCCAAATTTACAAGATAGTATGCGTCTTCAGTGCTCTAGCTAGGATTTGAAAAGGGCAGGGGGGCTTTTTGTCAAAAGGGCACTTTCAACGCGCAGTATTTTGTTAAAAGTGCACTTGCGTCTCTGGAATGCTTCCTGTTGCTGCTGCGTGTTAATTTATATGTTATTAATACTTGTTAGAATATATTATTCCCATTATTATTAAACCATTCAATGTCTACAATGAGGAATAAATTAAAAACAATGTAATAAGAGATCCATTACCGGTAAATATCATAATATAATGTAAAAAAATATTTAAAGAGCAGTGGTGGGGGGCCCCTAGAAGGGCAGGGCGGAGGTTCGGAAGGGCAGGGCGGGGCACCCTTCAATTTAGATCTAGCTGGAGCACTGGTCTTTGACTGGTTTGATCAATGGGGATTCATTTTTATCATAGACTTTGGGCAACACATTTTCATCTGCGATATGTGAAGAGCCATTTTTGTCTGTGCACATTTCAGGCATACTTAGCTTCTGTAATTTTTCTGTTTTTATCGACATTTCCTTCATGATCTATCAACTTCCGTTTAAGTGAACATTCGCGTAGGCTGGCTTCGTTACTTACATTGTGTTTTTCTGGTACAGTGTTTCGCCTTTTGAACAGGCTTCACAGTAACATGAGACCTTGGCGGTATATAACTGATTGTGTGCAGCAAATAATGCATGCAACTTAATGGTTCCCGAAACAGAATTCAGGTTTTTCATCTCGAGTTCTTTGGCTGTGGTTTCATACTTGTTCCATTATAAAACACAGTCATACTCGATGCTTTTATGTCAGGGACTAGTTTTTTTCAAGATGGTGACCACCACTGTGGAATTATGGTTTGTGACATCAGAAAAAAAATCAAATTATTGTGTTTCAGCTCTTCTTCTTCTTTATAGTAAGCAGCTACCGGGTGCATCGTAACTCCTGTGCTGTTCGAATAAGCGCTTTGAAATTCGTCGGCGTTGCTGCATGTGAAAATTTCTGCAAAATCCATATGGATCAATATTTCATTTCTCGGCAAGTTGGCTTTTAGATTTCTTATGGCAGTATATTGCGTCTTCACCCTAGAAACATGCTGTAAGAATTCTCGGAACTGCAGTTGTGTATGTTTGATTATACTCTTCTTTTGTGTTCTTGGATTTAACTTGTTTCATTTTCTTCTTCCCCTCTTCTTCTACGCGTTTTAACTCCTCCAACTCGACTTCTGTGTCATCCTGTATTTTATTGTTTAGCATATCTGTCATTTCCTGTTCAGATACTTTCTTGCTAACCATTTCTGGGTTTGGTGAAATATCAATCCCTACAGAGCGAATGCTTTTAAATTTCATAGCGAAATTTTTATGTTTGCTGCATGAACATGTATTTTAGGTTATCAGCTTTGTCAAAAGTATATAGTCAGGATGAAGGCAACAAAAAACGATTTTGATACCTTGATATTTGGGTTTTCAGCACAGAACTCATGTCGCTCCATGACGTTGATCACCACCCTTTTGATTCTTTCTCTTTCCATGACCTTTCTTCTCTTTGGAATAGCCATCAATGCCTTTGCAGTGGTCTGTCTTAGTACTTTTATCGAAATCCCTGTTTCTTTACTTAGCGTGGAAATACATTTGTACTTCGTTAAGGATATTGCAGCTCACAATATTTGCAATTGCCAAGCAGACCATTCCTCAGGCTAAATATAACAGTCTAGTGATGCATTATACAAAGATTTGCCCTGTGAGGGATAACCAAATTGGTATAACTGTTGTTTTTACTTTCAGCTACAATAATGATCAAATTTATGCTGGATATTTTTTCCTGTAGTGTTTTGTAAGATATCATGGTATTTTGCAACAAAATTTAAGAAAATAACTTGAACTTTTATCTACTTAAAGTTAAAAAGTGCAACAAAATTCTCCAGTTTTATTAAAAGTGTATGTGGGCTTATCAGTAGCCTTTTTTATCAAACTTATATAATGGGAGTGTGACAGTTAAATTCAAGATGATAGTACTGTCAACTTCAGCCATTAGGTGAAGCCATGAAATTGTAACGATTCATCAATATAGAAGAAAAAGCCATGTAGTAAAAGATGTCTTGTTTGTCTCATTGGTTAAACTTTTTGCCATTCAAATTTGACAAATTGTATTTAACTCACATTAAATTATTTACGCCGAAGTATACTGTATCAATGTATGGTGATGTTGTCATACCTCTCAATTTGTGCCTGTTCCAATGAAATTATTTTTCTAATGTTTACAAATTAAATTTCGATGCTTGTTGTTACAAATATAATTATGTTAAATGTAATACCAGTGTAATATTATTGTTTTAAGTTGATTAATAAATTATCAAACAATACGATGTTTAAAGTTGATTAATAATTTATCAAACAATACATGTGTTTTTTTCATTAATATGCAAGATGTTTCTTTAAAAATGAAAAATATTCATTTCATCTTAAAAAGATTTATAATGCTATGTATGGCAGAACCCCAGTGCTCATAATTTTGCTTCCTACATCAAATTGGTGTAAACATTACTTTGTTTTCAATATCCTTAAACATTTTAATCTTAATTTTACAAGAAATTCAGTAAATTGTTTGATTTTAAACCATAATAACTTACCTTATTCAGTTATTGCACAAAGAATGTCCAGTGCAATATAATAATATGTGCACTTGTTACAGTATTGCACTAAAAATATTTCAGTGTCAAATGAAGTTATGTGCAAATTCATCAAATATAATATTACTTGGTAGCAATATACTGAAATACATTTTATCTATTATATTTTTAGTTTAAAAACTGTATAAAAATGTTAACAGTGTTAAAATCAAAGCTCAATCTTTTATAACAATCATTTTTTTTACTCTCCTGTAAAATTTTGAAATATGGACTTACCACTGTTTTACACTAAGGTGACGATATATAGTATTATGATAAATTATAATTCAGATTATTGACAAATACAATATAATTCAAATAATATTATGATTACAATTATAACAATAATACAAGTAAATACACTTAAAATAACAAGAGCACCGCATAGCGGGTGCCAACGCTTGGCTGTGGGTGCAGTTTTAAATAAATGAAAGCCTATTTTAAAGTTTTATTTTGGAAGTCACAAAGACCTGGACCTTTGACCTAGTGACCCAAAAATGGGTGTGGCGTGTAGAACTCGTCAATGTGCATCTACATATGAAGTTTCAAAGTTTTAGGTGGAAGCACTTTGATTTTAGAGTCTATGTTAAAGTTTTATATTAGAGGTCACAGTGACCTTTGACCTAGCGACCCAAAAATGGGTGTAGCGTGTAGAACTCATCGATGTGCAACTACATATGATGTTTCAAAGTTGGTATCATTGTACTCGCACAGTTCAACGTATATACTAGAGAATTTAATAACATTCGATTTCCCGCGGCAACACTTTTGACCATTTTATCAACTTGGACATCTTGTTTAATACACATCGTTGGATAACATATTCATTCGTCCAGAGTATTTCATCTTTGATCTTTCAAATTGTTGATCTAGACTTCTTTAACAATAAATGAAAAGGTATGTCTGGTTTTTGCGAGAAATCTTAATTTAAGTTATTTTATCTTATGTATACTCTTATATTATTTATAATTAACAAATACAAATACTTTTCAAATTCTATAATCATTCCCAACATTCAAATATTATCTTAATAGAACCACTATTATTATGATATAAGGTATCAATAATTATAAAACTTATTTTATTTAAAAATATTAATGTAGATAGAGTTCTGCCATTTTATTACATTATTAACATTTAATTTTTTATTCGTGGAACAGTTTTAATTGGACAATGCACAAAGATGAACATTTGAGATGTCTCCACCTTAAAAATTAACATTGTTGATGATTGAAACATTAAAAATCAAACATTGTTTATTTGAACTGATATTATTTGACATGTATTTATAATCTAAAATTGCAACATGGAACATATATGCTGAATAATCAACACGTGCAACATTTCTGGTGATAAATAATA